>NC_084480.1:291076981-291376981 GCF_030035675.1 Rhineura floridana
GGAGGGTCAATCACCTGGACCTCATTCCAGTGTTATGTCTGTAGCCAGTGGTGGCTGGTGACTCCGCGTGAGCTGGGCAGTGGAATCCGCTCTGGGATATAATCTAAACTTCCTTGAAAGTTCTGACTAACACCCAGAGCGGATTCCACTGCCTCACTGACATGGAGCCACCAGCTGCGGCCAATATAGCCCCAGTTTTAGTATTTGAATGCCTTTTTATTTCAAAGAAAGAAAGGATGGGATACCATTCTTGCTAAATGTCTTAGCACAGAGATGAATTTCTGCAACTTTCTCTGCAACTGTTTTGCCTTGATTCACTTTGACAATCATGTAACTGGAAAGCCTCAACCATTGGTTGGGAAGTGACTGTAATAATGGCAGGTGGGGTTGCATTAGGAGGGGCGCTCGATTGCTGAGGGATGTTTCAGTCAATGGTTTATTTTTAAACTAAATGACAAAGGGATTTGATCGCACTCCCTATCAATCAGGCAATCTAAAAGACAGAATTAAACTGTTGAATTTGCATTTTCCCTCCTTTCCTTTTTAATCCAACTTTTATCTTTTGTAAACGGCATTGGACGTATATAGTTATTCTGAAATGAATATTTTCTTTATGTATATGGATTCATCAGATTGCCCACATTAGCGACTCTTAACCTTTAAACTGATCTATAAACATGTAAGAATAAAATGTCAGCATTCATTTGTCATCTTGCAGTAAACTGTCAGCACTTGTTTCTCAGCTAAAATAGAATATCTGTTTAAAGATTTACGCTGGGCTTCATAATAAAGCCAGATAAACATCCACACAACTCATCATGAAAACTCAATATCAACCATATACACCCTATTAGCACCTCAATGTGCATTCCAGGTTATATCTCATAGAAATCAAATGGATTCAGCAGAACATGTTATTGAAAAATATGTGTATGACTCACTCACTCTAAAATAGTAACATGCAATACATCAGTCCATATAAGGGAAACAAAAACTTGGGGGTCCCAAAGCAAGTAGCACTGGTTGGACAGGTCATCACAATTAAAAAGCAACCATTTTAGTCAAATTGTTTATTTTAAAATGTGTACCCCACCCTTCATTGGGACCATTAGTATGACAGGAACAACATAGGAACATAGGAAGCTGCCTTATACTGAATCAGACCATCACTCCATCTAGTTCAATATCGTCTACACTGAGCATCAGGAGCTCTCCAGGGTTTCAAGCAGGAATCTCATATCAGCCCTACCTGGCTTGAGATGGCAGGGATTGAACCTGGGGCCTTCTGCATGCAAAACAGATGCTCTAACTCTGAACGATAGCCCTTCTCCTCATCAGGGTGGGGTACAGCATAACAAAAATTGTAATTTAGAAAATTAGCAAAACAAAAGACCAAATTCTGAAAAAAAATAAAAAGTCAATTAAAAATAGCTAAACGGAGAAAGCTAAAAGAGACACCCATTAAAAGCCTGAGTAATAGGAACACCTTCACTTGGTGCTGAAATGTCAACAATATTGGTGCCAGAATATCTTGATGGGGAGGGCATTCTGCAAATTGGGTGCCACCACAGAGAAGCCCCTGTCCTGCATCACCACCAAATGAGCCTCCCCTAACATGGATCATTCTTCTTCACTCTCCGTTGATCTTAAAGCATGGACAGGCTTTAAGTATGATGGGATGCTGATCGTTTAAAGAGTTAATTTTGAATGAAAACTAGCTACAGCAGCCTTAGCCAACCCAGTGCCCTCCAGATATTTTTGACTACAACTCCATTCAACCCCAGTCAAGTTGGTGAAGCTGAGCTACATACTGACAAAATATTGTCCTAGCTGCATACGTATGTATGTCTTTTTCCCTGAGAAGTTGACACTTTTTAACATTATCAGTAAGCATCCTATAGTTTTGTAATATGTGGTCCGGTTACACAGAAGGACTTGCTGCTGCAGTTTGAGTAGATCTGCTCTGATTCAGCTATACAGACATTCCCCTGGCTGGATGATGAATCATGTGCACAAACAGGACATGAGCTGAGGTGATGCAAAAAGAACCTGAAATCTTTCCAACTGGCTATTCAGCTATTCTTCCACACCAGGTAGCTGATTGTCATGGATTTTGCTTTTAGAAAAGGTATCAATTTGTACAGCTCTTGTTGCTGCACCCCATAATGTGTTGGATCAGACCCTTTGTGACTTTTTTTAAACAGTTCTATCCTATTTTTATTCTGGATATTTTTGTCACATTTAAATGATGCTGTAATTTATGCTGTACATTGATTTGGGTAGAGATGACTAACAGAGCAATCCAATCTCTCCTTGCACTGGTGTGTGTGTGTGTGTGTGTGTGTGTGTGTGTGTGTGTGTGTGTGAGAGAGAGAGAGAGAGAGAGAGAGAGAGAGAGATTAGCTCTGCTGGCTAATCTGGTCATTGCCAGAGTAATACAAGTGTCACTCCACCAGTGCAGAGCTTTCCTTTCCACCCACTGAATGGGCAGGCAGGCAGGCAGAAGTGCTGATGGCAGGCTCCCTGGCAATGCCAACCAGTGGAAAGCCCCAAATGGGGGGTTCTATAGGCAGGGAGGGGCTTAGCTGGCTCAGGATCCATCAGATCCCAAGGCAGTTCCACTGCTGCCGTGTTCTGGTATTGGGACTGATCTGAACCCAATTGCTGTGTTGTGATTGTCCTGACCCCCGCCTCCCATCCTGGCCACTGGGCCAGGGAGGCTGCAGATGCATCAGTTGCTCTGTTGTTCTGTAAAGCCTCACTGGCTGGTGGCCAGGATTTGGATGCTTCCCTAACAAATGCTGTTGTGTTATGTTATTGGGCCTGATCTGGGCCCAGTGGGTCATTCTGCCCACACCTGGCCACTGTGCCTGGCAGGGCTACAGATGCAGTGGCAGCTCTATACTACATAATATGTTTTTAATAATGTTTTTAACCTTTTTTAAAAAAAGTTTTTAACTCTGTTTTGTCTTAATGTATTTTAAGATTTGTTTTTATGATGTTTTAAAGTGTTTTTAGTGCCTTGTTTGCCGCCCTGGGCTCCTGCTGGGAGGAAGGGTGGGATACAAATTAATTAATTAAATAAATAAATACCAGTTAGAAGCCAGGATCTAGATTGCCCCCTCTAACAAATGCCGTACATAAAGATATACAAATATAGCATTGTATACATGTCTATATAAAGCTATGCAGAACAAAATAAAGAAGAAAGAAATGAAGTTCCCTGTCCTGAAGATATTACACTTCAGGTTCTGATAGTGAGAGACAGCAAAGGGAAAGAAGAGTTTCATCCTAGGGGATGAAAAGAGAAGGGTGGTTGTGGTGTGTGTCAGCAGCAACATGCATAAAATAACACACATGGATGGTTGGACAGACAGATGTCCAGTACATAATTATGGCATATGGCATCTCTTTCTAGGAAGAGGGCAAAGCTCAAGGCCAAAGTTTTACAAATAGCACAAATGGAGGGATTTTTTTTTACAATTAACTGAGTACCCCAGATCTTAATGTGACACTCATGGTCTTGGGCAGATTAGTGTGAAATTTAATTTCTGCTAATCTGCCCAAGACCAGGGAAGCACAAAATATTCTCTATGCAGTGTTTACCCACTTTTCCGAATATAGATATATGCATGAGCAACAAATCATGCAGCTTCAGGTTTACTAGAGTGAATATATATAGTCACATTAGGCATGGATTGACTTGCTTCATTTGTGTGTGTGTGTGTGTGAAATGGTAACAACCAGACTGACCGTTAGCCGAAGAATATATATTTAACTTGATTTTAAAAAATAATAATTAAGAGAGAATACATTTAGATACCCCATCACTTAACCTTTCCACACAAGAGCTTAACTGAGTTTGAGCTCTTTGGGTTGCTACACAAATTTGGGGAAAAATTGGTCCATCTACATCTATTGGTAAATGGAATCTCCATGGCCAGTGTTGGTTGATGTCTGGGCTTGTCTCCCTTTCCAGGTGCAGTGGCGGCACTAATCTCTAGTGTCCAGAAGCCAAAGCAGCCACCAGTGATATAGGTCAGCAATTGACAACCTTTTCAGGTCAGTGAGCACATTTGGAACTTTGAGAAAATGCTGTGAGCATCCATCACAAAATGGCTGCCTCAGGGTGTGTGTGGCATAACACAAAATGGCTACCACATCTGAAGAGGAGCACAAGAACATAAGGGGGAAACACCTCAAATAAACAAAACAAAAAGGAGAACAGGCTCCATTGCTTGCTGATGTAAATATCTTTATTGTAGTTTAACAAAAGCTTAAGAGTTCTTAATTTTATTTTATAAAAACTCATTCTCAAAATCTAAAACATTCAAGAACAAGTTTAAAAAAGTGGTAGATGAAAATGTTCTTCTCTCTCTATGGATGCTGAACCTCTGCCACATCTAAAACAGTATATAAGAGACAGGACCAAAAATTGTGTGAGCTTGTCCCTCCCCAGGTTGGTGGCTTGATACACTTGTAACTGTGAAAGACACTCAGAACCACAGTCCAATATCTAATGATTTGCCATATTTGACCTTTAATCTTTTCATCTCTGTAGGAAGAAGTATAGAGTGTATGGAATGAGCCACTGAAACCAGATCCCAGTGTTGCTTTTACTAAAATGGGCGCAATGCTAAGTTAGGCAAAATGTTATTTTATTTTATTGTCCAAATATGCAGGCAGGGAGCAAATCCATCACTGCATCAGTAACTGTGTGCCAAAAGAAATGCTGATAAAAGAGTTGCTACAACAAAGTTTTAGTTATTTATGCCTAATTAAATTGCACTCAGTTTGTTCGCCAATAAAATAAAAGTAGCTAATGGCTCAGATAGTGATAAAAGGATACATGGATCCACGGCTGGTCAGCAGCAATGCTGCCAATCCTGTTTCATGTAGGAACAGGGGCTGCCCAGCAGCTGCTTCCAAAAATATTGTGGGTTAGATTGATGTTTAGAGCCAAAGCTGGGCTTGAGTGCTTTTCCATTAAGTGTCTGGCAGTTCTCTACCTTGACTTCCCTATCCAGGAACAATTTGATCCCTAATTCTCTTGTTCAGTATAGTAAAGCAAGGTGTTGTGAAAGCTTTCTGAATGGCAACAGATATGCTCTTTGTGAATAAGCAGTGTTCCTCCTCCCCCCCCCCAGATTTTCAAACAATTTGGATCTTTTCAAGAAGGCATGATCCAAATTGGCCCACTGAAAACATTGTGGGAATTTATCAGTTGTGCAGCTACTGAACTGCTATGGAGTTCCATCCTAAACAGTTGCCCTACCATATTCCAACTGGTAAAGAATCCAGTCACTTGGATTGAAGGTAGGACGTTATAGGTAGAAAACAAGCTAATCTCATTCATAGGTAATCCACATAGCTGCACTTTTGTTTTGAGACAATCATGTTGGTGGAATAATAACATTGTTTGCATTCAGTCTGGGTCAAATGCAGATTTTAGTTCTGGCTGGAACGGTGGTAGCTGTGACCGACTTTAACTATATATACAGACTGTACCCCACCACCATCCCTGATTAATCACATATGGCCAGCTGACAAGTTGTCAGTGGTTTTTCAAATAATGTCCTTTTTTGGGGTAGTGCTTTCATTTAAAAGTAATATTCACTGCTTCTGTAGGTTGGTAGTGCTAGGGCTTAGTGGATAAAGCTATTTATTTCTGTGTTGCCCTGCCCAATATTAAAGTTTTGAGATGGATAACAATTGAAGGGTTGCATGCAACACTGCACAGTGCAGGGGTCCCCAACCTTTTTGGACCAGTGGACACATTTCAAATTTTGAGAAATTGCTGTAGGTACCAGCCACAAAATGGTTGCCATGGGGGTGTGGCATGTCACAATATGGCTGCCATGGGGCCATGGCATAACACAAAATGAGAGAGAGTACATACATAGCTGTGAGTACTGGGTTAGTAGTCCCCGCACTAGTGGAAGGCAAGCTCATAGCCTCCTGTGCCCCATGAAATGGCTGTCCAGAGGGGGGGGCACAACCTGCCAAACATTGTGCACTGTGATTTACAGGGCCACAGTGAGATGAGACAATCACCCCAAACTGGGTAGAAGAATCTTGCACTGTAGCTCACTCCCAGGCCAGGCCAAAATTCTATGTTGTAAGCTCCTTAGCTTAGAAAGGAATCTGTCATCTTGGACTTTGTACAGCACCATGCAGTGATAGATTTAGCATGCACATAGATAATTAACAACAAAAATAGATTTTCCCATTTAAGAATCTGGGTAAAGTAGGAAGTCCTCCTCTCTACGGTGTTCAGTTTTTGTTTTGATCCTCACATCATCTATGTATACAAGGTGTAGCTACAAAAATACCCCCATGCTATTCTGATGCTTCCCATAAGCTCATTTCAAAACAAAACCTTACAAAAGCATAGTCCTGAACTCAGAAACGCTTGCTTAACAAACCCTCTAAGTTTTCATGGCGATACATGTATTTAAGGTCAGTTTTTATGATGTTTTTATGTGTTTTTAGCGCTTTTGTTTGCTACCCTGGGCTCCTGCTGGGAGGAAGGGCAGGATATAAATCAAATAATAATAATAATAATAATAATAATAATAATACACAAACAGAGAGAATCAAGAGTTCAAAGTGTAAAAAGAGAGATTAAAAACAGGCCCCTGTTGGACTTTTTTCTCTTTTGTCAGTGTTGTCATAATGTGTTGAAATTAATTAAAAATCAGCTATGTTCACAGAGTACCTGTAATCCTATTACTGACCTTGCCCCATAATCTGACCTTCTTCTTATGCAGTTTAAAAGTTAAAAAAAGTCTGGCTGATTTTTAATTAATTTAAGAAACTTAGCATTGAAGTAAAGGATAAGCCCGGGCATGCTCAGTAAGAATCAACTGTCAGTGTTCTAAAAGCAAGACTTATGGCTGCTTGGCTTGGCTGATCAGGGGGCCACACGCACACTTCCCGGGAAGTGTAGTTTGCGAAGGGTGCTGAGAGGAGACTCCTATTCCCGAGAGAGCTCCAGTGGCCAGACTGGTTTTACAGTCAGCCACTCTGAAGATCTGTGAGGAGAACAAGGCATCTCTTAGCAACTCTCAGCATCCTTCACTAACTACACTTCCCAGGATTCTTTGAGAGAAGCCATGACAGTCTAAAGTGAAAAAAAGGTCTGGTGTGGCCAGGGACAGCTTTGGTTTAAATTTGGGCAGGAGACTATGTGATGTTCCTGTAAGTTAGCATCTGTAAATATGGTAAGTGCGGGTCTATTGGGTGATGTATGGTAATTGACTGAGAGAGAAAGGGGGAGTACGTGGGTGAGAAGCTGAAGTGTGCTGGATGATGATTGGCTGAGTGGCTGGTTGACTGAAGGTATAAATGGAGGTTTGTGAGTGATGAAGGGGGGTCGGTTGGAAGGTGGGAGAGAGAGTCGGTTAGAGAGAGGTTGTTGAGTTGGTTGGCAGAGTTCTGAGGGAAGTTTGGATTGGATTTGGCTGATATTTAAAGAGGATATATATGAACAGAAACATAAAGAGTAACCATATATGAAACCATACGCTTGTGAAACATTCCTAAAGTAATCTTGTTATTTCCTGTTATTAGTAAATAAATACTTCTTTGGTTTACCAAAGGCCTGATCCTTGGCTGGGGAATATACAGACCAGAAGGGAGGGCAAGGTAATTACCAAGGCTGAACAGAAGCAGTATCTAATGGTGGCAGCGGTGAAGGGGGGAATTGTAACAAGTCAGGTATCCAGAGCAACCCAGAGTTGTATGCTTTATATATAAAGATACAAGGGGGTTGGGAACAGCATAATCATGCAGTCACAAAAGTAACCAGCTAGAGAGAGACTCAGGCAAAGTCTCTGGGAGTATTGGTTACAGGACATGACTGGTGGTGCTGCCTAGCAGTGGGATCTAGTGAGATCTGTGCTAGAGCGGAGTGAGAAACCATATGAAGGACGGTCCGGACTGGTGGTGTCCCTGGTGGTGCCTAGTGAAAGGTAGTAGCCACAAGCAGGTGGGAACCTGACAGGGAGAACCAGGGAAGGGCGTCACAGACTACATGTGCCCGCTGTAGAATAAAAAGGTGGGGGAAATGTTGAAAAATGATACTGTTCACAATGTCTTCCTTTTGGAAAGGAAAGGGGCTTCACACCCAGTCTCTGCACCTCGCCCTCCCCTTCGTCCCTCCCTCTCCCCCTTCCTGCCCTCCTCCTGCCCTCCTCCTCCCCTCTCTGCCTCTCTCCCAGGTCAGTTTCACCTATCCTAAGCATGATTCCACAGGAGTAAATTCCACTGAACTCAAAAAGTATGCAACTGATCAAAGCTGCCCTCCCCTTCTCCTCCTGCCTATCCCCTCCCTCTTCCTTTCCCTTCCCTTTGCCCCTCCCTCCCCCTTCCCTATCCCCTTCCAAATCCTCTCCTTCCCCCATTTTCAGTTTCACCTATCCTAACCATGATTGCATGGGAGTAAATTCCACTTGCTCAATAAGCATGCAAATGATCAGATCTGCCGTTCCCCTCCTTCTCCTCTCAGCTCCATTCCTCCTCCCCTCCCCTCTTCCTTCTTCCTCCTCACCTTCCCACTCCAGCCCTCCCTCCCTCTTCTCCTCCCCCGCATGGTCAGTTTTACCTATCCTAAGCATGAGTAAATCCCACTGAACTCAATAAACCTGCAAATGATCAAAACATGTCCTCCTCCTCCCCTCTGCCCTTCCTCCTCCTCTCTTCCCCTCCCCAACCCCTGTGATCAGTTTCACCTATCCTAAGCATGATTGCAGGGGAGTAAATCCCACTGAACTCAATAAGCATGCAAATGATCAATCCATTCTCAGCAAACTTGCACAGGATACCATTTCTTACCTCCTGGATTAAAAAGCAGAGAAATTCACTAATAGGCAAAAAAACCCTTGCTGTTTAAGAATGCACCTATAGCCAACAGATATTTCTATCAAACTTTGAAAAGCAGGGAAATTGGGCAGCTATACTGAATGCACCAGGGGAGCAGAAGACCTGACTTCCTCTCTGAGATATTGTACTGCCCTACAAATTTGTAAAAATGGGGGGAAAAATTGGGTTGGTCTTTCACAGTTCAATCCACTTCCTGTGTGGTTTGGAAGAATTTGGTAAAATGTGCCTCTGAGTATATGGTGAGCGGTGGCAACACCTGCAAACAGCCCAAATAACAGAAACAAGACATGTGGTGTGTTGATCTTGTCTTAGCAGGGAGGAAGCAACAATATTAAGACAGTTGTATAGTTCAGATAGTCACTTTAAATATGTTTGATTTACTTCGCAATTTTAGTGAAGTTTGCTATAGTAAATCATTTTCTTTGCTTCTGTTTCTGTGAATATGTGAAGTATAGCAACACTTTGCAACACTAAAAAAAACTCCAAAAACAATTGTGGAATAATGGCACTGACTATTCTGCAGAATAGTCTCCAATGGACATGAGGAGTTGTGTCAGTTTGCACAAGATAAAACAGTGGGAGGTGAAATATATTCTAGCAAAATTCTAGGTGTGCTCTATGTTTTTAAATGACCATGCCCACCTTTCCTTAAGTGGAGTAATCTAAGCATAGCAGGTTGAACACATGCAACTTGGGCAGGCCAAGTTTGTTTTTTCCAACAGCTAGAGTCACGGCTTAAATAGTAACATATTGTAATCAGTCTGATTTTACATCAAACTGCAGTTTCAGATTCAACTGTTAATGCACCCAAACAGAAATAGAACATAACCTCCAGTATGAAACACAGAAAGCTGTCTTCACCATCATATGACACTGATCGATAGAAAGGCTTTGAAATTAATAAAAATAAATTTGACACAGATTTCAAGGATGAATAATGAGAGAAATATAATTTTCTAGGTTAGATTTTCTGTAGAAACGGTAGTAACACAGGAAAGAAGCAAAGTAAGAAAAACACCAACAAACATACAAAAATGTAATTCTCCATCTTTGGTGTTGCCACCACTCACCATATGCTCAGAGCAAAGCTTGGAAAAGTTACTTTTTTGAACTACAACTCCCATCAGCCCAATCCAGCGGCCATGCTGGCTGGAGCTGATGGGAGTTGTAGTTTAAAAAGGTAACTTTTCCAAGCTCTGGCTCAGAGACACGTTACCAAATTCTTCCAAGCTTCACAGGAAATGGATTGGACTGTGAAAGACCAACCTAAATTGTGTTTGCATTTTGACACATTTGTAGGGCAGTACAGTATCTCAGTTTTCCTGCTTTCCTGGTGCATTCAGTACAGCTGCCCAATTTCCCTGCTTTTTAAAGTTTGATAGAAATATCTGTTGGCTATAGCTACGTTCTTAAACCACAAGGGGTTTTTTGCCTGTTAGTGAATTTTGATCAAAGTCAGTGCACATCTTGGCTTTATGAATTTTGCAGTGATCTCCTTACAGACACCAGCCTATTTTGAGCATGGTTCCTAGTTGTCTGTTTAAAGGAGGAGGAGGAGGAGGAGGAAGAGGAGAAATAATCTGGTTTGTTAGGTAATATAACATTTTTATTTAAACACGCTTTTTAGACCACATCATACCATACATTGAAAGTACCTTTAAAGCACGTTCCTAAAGAATCCTGGGACCTGTGGTTTAACCCTCAAAGAATCCTGGTTTAACCATTCCCAGCACCCTTAACAAACTACAGTTCCCACAATTTGGGGGGGGGAATCATGTGCTTTAAATGTATGGTGTGTTGATGTGACCAGGCAGAGCCACAAAGTGCAAATATATAGTTGACGATCTATTGAGTTTTTGTGCATTTTCCACAGAGTGGACGCTAAACAAAAAATGAAATAATAAAAGTTTCACCTTGACAGCATAACCAAAATTTAACAGCCTGTTTTAAAATCTTACCCTCTGTTTGCTCAAGGGATACAGGGTTTCCTAATGCCTCAACTTATTATGATACATTGATACAGCATGAACCTAATCTACGAACTGCACATAATTTATAGTCAGGGGGAAAGCTACGGTCAATTTCCTTTGCCCATCAAACTTTCCCTCCTCCCTGTGAGTTTCTACTTACAGAATATTCAGCTGCTGTGAGAAGGTCGCTGTATGATATGTGAAGGTTTAATTTGATATGAAGAAACCAAAAATGCATAAAAAGGAGATGGCCATTAATATTACACATATTAGTGAATACTTACTCTACTGATAAATTGTTCTGTCAAGGCTGACTTCGGTGCAGGACTGAAAAGCTTGAAACTTTAAGGCTCAACCAAGCACTAACAGCAATCACTACAGCGGAGCCTCTGATGACTGACTTGGGAGATTAAAGGTGTTCCTCTGTCTCCCCCCCCTTTTAATTTTTTTATGTGATATCTGTTTGCAAAATGCAATGCACCTTCTTTCTCATTTAGGATTCCTTCATGCATTGCAGAGGCCATCAAGAGAAGGAGTTCGATCATCCATAACCACTGGCCATACAAATTGGGCCTGATGGGAGCTAGAGTCCAGCAACATCTGGGGGTCACCACATTGGAACATAGGGGAATACAGGAAGCTCCCTTTGGTCCATCTAGCTCAGTATTGTCTACACTGACTGGCAGCTGCTTTCCAGGGTTTCAGGAAGGGGTCTCTCCCAGTCCTACCTAGAAATGCTGGGAATTGAACCTGGGACCTTCTGTATGCAAGGCAGATAGATGCTGTACCACTGAGCTATGGCCCCTCCCCTGAACAAAAGGAATAAAACAAAAGAAAAAGGTGCTGATGTCATCCTTTATATGCTGTTTGATTATACTATAGGCATTGAGGTTTTACATGCCAAGATTTGCACTGTTCAAATGCTATTTTGGTTCTGCAATGTTTTCTTTAAATAATTATATTTTAAAAATCCAGTCTAACATCATTACTTAAAGCAGATTAGAAAAAAAAGGTTTTAAGGCTCGTTTTAAAAACAGCTATATGGAGGGGCATCTTTGTGGAGGGAGTTCCACAAAGACGGGGCTACCCCTGAAAAGAGCCTATGTTATGTGGCAGGCATATTGATTACCATAGTGACAAGCCTGTGTACCTGATCTTTGGCCGGGCACGTTGATACAAGTGCAGGTGGTCCTTCAAGTAACCTGGTCCTAAATTGTTTAAGGTTTTTTGTAGCACTTTAAGGTAGAACCACCACTTTAAATTGGGCCTACAAATGCACCAGCCACCAGTGAAGCTGTTACAGAAGACATGTTTGATGGGGGAGAAATCTGATTCAGTTTTTAAAGGCAAACCTACCTGATTTACACTTTATGAAACAATATGTGAGCCAAAACACAGCCATCCTTCAAAATGTGCACTTTTCTGAATTTTGCATTGCAGTTCTTCAGCCAAGTTAAGTGTACAAAAATGCATATACTAGTGTAAAATGTGCAGAAAAATGCATGCATTAGTGAAACCAACTTACAAAAATGCATTATATTAGGGGAAATTTCTTTGCAAAAATGTGTATATTAGGAGAAAAACCATGAAAATGCTAATGAATTTTCAAAGAAATTCATGAACTGCTGTTGAAATGTGGAGAACTGAACTTAAGATTGGAAAAATGAAGAATGAGGAGAAGCTGAAATTGACAGATTCACCCATCCCTACAAGATGAAGCTTCCAAACAGTCTTTGAAGGCAGAGCACATTACAGTATCTAATCAGGACATAAATAAATTTGGCAAGGTCCTCCTTCTCCACGTTGGGTTGTAGCTGTCCTGGCAGCTGATGTCACCTGCACCTCCATTGATGGTACCAAGTCCAGGAGAACTGCAAAGCTGCACACCTGGGTCTTTCCCCAGCTGCTTCCTCCATCCCAATCAACAGATTTCCCCACCCACAGGGCCTGGATTATCTGGATAAAGTTTCACTTTATTTGCTCTCCTCCATCCCAAAAGTGCTTCCAAACACCTGTTCAGGGTTACTACAGCCTCCCTAGGACTAGCTGGTAGAAATGAGAGATACAGCTGAATGTAATCTGCATGCGGATGACACTTCACCCGAAACCTGTTTTGTTGTTCCTTAGGAGCAACTTCATAAAAAAAGATCCCATGGGTCTACATACCCAATGAGATGTACAGGCATCCAAGACTTATAGAACTTATGTTTAGGGACCAACTTGATTGCTCCCCCTTGTTTCCACATCCTATGGGTGCTAATGTGACCAGAAATTGCTGCATCACCAGCAGTACGTTAGCAGCCAGTAGCATATATTGAATAGGCCTCTTGGGGGAGCATTTCAGTTGTTCACTACAGTGCCCACACTCTAATTGTCGCCATCTTGGATACTTATGTGTCTGTTTCCTTGAGATAGTGTCATTGAAAATAAGGTCAGGGTAACAGAGTGTGGGGAAAAAATCACTGCAAAGGGAAGGCATTTTGTAATTTATGTAAAAGGGTAATCGGTAAATGTTGGGTCAGCCCTAGTTCTGCTAAACCCTTCCTGTGGCCTAAAAATCAAAACACAGAGCTCTCAAACACTCATATTTAAGCCCTAGCCTGGTACCTGTAGGTGATGAGTAGGGATGGAAGCATTTCTCAGTTTTGGTTATGTCAGTTTCTCCTTTTTCCAATCTTAAATTCAGTTCTTCACATTTCTGCAGCAATTTGCTATTTTTAAAAAAAACCCTCATGAAAGTTCTCCAGCATTTTACTCTGAATTTCTCCTAACACACTTTTGTATGCAGTTTTGACTGATGTGTACATTTTTGCAAGCAATTTCTCCTAATATAATGCGTTTTATATGTTAGTTTCACTAATATATTCATTTTTATGCATACTTTCCTCTAATATATACATTTTTGTAAACATTGGTTGGAGAACTGCATCTCAAAATTCAGATAAGTGAAGACTTTAAGAGATGGCTTTCGGTTCTCATATTGTTTCAGGAAGTGCATTGAATGCAAACTGAATCAAATTTCTACCCCATCCCAAGTGACAAGGAATTTCATGCAGGTGAGTAAGCGGACTGATGGAGGAGAAATGCTCTGTCCCTTCCCTGTGCCCACCACCTGTCCCACAGAGGAAGCCCACTCCTCTGTCCTTAGTGTGGAAATTAAGCTCTCTACATCCCTCTCTGCCAGTCCCTGGCAGGCAAGTAAAAAAAAGTAAAAATGAAATGAAGGCTAGCAATTTTATGAGTTTATTTACAAGGCTCAATTTGGTACAGAATGTTCATTAGGAAATTATATGTGATAGAAAGACAGAAATGAATTGTGTTAATTCTTATTTCCAAGTGCCTAACAGCTTGATCCTATGCTGAGCATTTGACCCACAGTCAAATCCACATCCAACCATAAAGCTCATTGGGTGACTTTGGGGCTTGTCACTTTCTCTCAACCTAGCCTAACACAGGGCTGCTGTGAGCAGGATAAAATGGGAGGGGGAGCCATGTATGCAGCCTTGAGCTCGTTGGAAGAAAGACAGGATATAAATCAAATCAAATGTTTGCTGTGAAGTAAGTCCCATTGGGTCATATTCAACTAAGTCCTACTCAGAGTAGACCCACTGAAATTCATGAACCTAAGTTAATTATGTCTATTAATTTCAATGGATCTACTCTGATACTCGCATTGGATACCATCCATTACATTGCCGCCTTAAATTCTGAATGTATTCCACATCACTTTAGTTTTTCCCAGAATGTAAAATGGAAATGGACTGCCTACAAGTCGATTCCGACTTATGGCGACCCTATGAATAGGGTGTTCATGGTAAGTGGTATTTAGAGGTGGTTTACCATTGCCTTCGTCTGAGGCTGAGAGACAGTGACTGGCCCAAGGTCACCCAGTGAACTTCATGGCTATGTGGGGATTCGAACCCTAGTCTCCCAGGTCGTAGTCAAACACATAAACCACTACGCCACACTGGCTCTCACTACACCACAGAATAGTTTTATTCAAACAAATTTAAGAACAGAAAAGAAACTGAATATTCCAAACAATAATTGGCTGGAATCCTGGTACCTCTAGGTCTTTCTCAAGCAATCTGCTGAGGAGGTGCACCTATTCTGAAGGCATTGTCAGCCATTTAAGAAGTGTGATCATATAGCAGATTGATTTTTAAAAAGACAGCACTAGGCTAGTCTTGGTTCATTTATTCATAAGCAAGCCTCTTTCAGGACTCTCAGTGGGCTTGTTTAATAGGGACCTTGACTTCAGTCCGGCAGCCTCTGGTCTCTTATGTACAAGCAACATGCCCTGCCAACAAGTTTTAAGGCCAACTATAGTTAGCTTTTTCATTTAAATTTTGGCACAGTCCAAAGTCACTCCTCTTATTTCCAAGTACTGTACTGTATTTAAAAAAAGAAGTAAATTTGCTGCTCAGTTACTTACTGCCCAGAAAATCCAGCTGAAACCTTTGACTGCCAAATCTGAGGATTCCGTATTGGGCCAGGGACTTTAAATAGCTTTTGCTACTGAGGATTTTCTGCTGTCTGGGGGGGGGGAACACCCCCGAAGAAGCTTGATAAAGCTTCAGTTTGAAGGATTGGACATGGATTGTTAGAAACTGAAAATTGCCACTTCTGGCATGGTTACTACCTATCCAGCTTTTATGAATGGATCATCTGTTTTTAAGTCTAGATTTGGTTGCCTGGTGTCAAGGATAAATAAAACTAATTTTGATCTTTCAAGTGACACCGAAAGGAAGACAGGCTTCTTCTTTTAACATGCAGTCTGCTTTTCACTGTGAGGAACTCAGGACAAATGAGAGTCTTGATATGGTGAAGTTCTGGCAGCTGGACAAAGTAAGGTGAGGAGGAAGAGGAAGCAGAAACTGTGAAGCATCCACCACCTAAGGAGAATAGGCTGCTGAGCCAGCAGACCAAACAGATAAGACCGGAAAGGGCATGTTTTAAAGGTCACCTACAATTTGCTCCAGCAGTAAGGAAGAATATATGGACAGCGGAGGATAGAAATTTCACCACAGTGAAACCTGAGGCAAATTTCACAAGTTCCTCCTCAGGAACATAGGAATCTGCTTTATGCTGAGCCAGACCATAGGTCCATCTTGCTCAGTCTTGTCTGCAACAGCTTTTTCCAACCTTTGGGTCCCCATACGATGTTGGACTATAACTCTCATCATCCCCAGCCAGCAAGGCCAATGGTCAGGAATGATGGGAATTGTAGTCCAGCAACATCGGGGGTTGGGGGTTGGGAAAGGATGGTCTACACTGAACAGCAGTGGCTCTCCAAGGTTTCAAGAGGCAGAGAACATTCCCAGTCTTACCTGGAGATTGAATCTAGGACCTTCTGCATGCAAAGCAGATGCTCTGCCACTGAGCTATGGCCATTTTCCTGAAGGTAAAACATCTGATGTACTAGGAAGGAAGGAAGGAAGGAAGGAAGGAAGGAAGGAAGGAAGGAAGGAAGGAAGGAAGGAAGGAAGGAAGGAAGGAAGGAAGGAAGGAAGGAAGGAAGGAAGGATAAAACATTCCTAAGTTCTTGATTTCACTGGAAGGAATGTGAGAAGCATGAACCAGGGAAAGTTAAAAATTGTCAAGCAAGAAATGGAACGTATCGACATTACAATACTTGGCGTGAGTGAATTAAAATGGACGGGAATGGGACATTTTCAATTGGGCAACTACAATATATTTTATGCAGGAAATGAGAAATTAAGAAGAAATGGGGTTGCTTTAATAGTGAAAAGTGATGTAGCAAAAGCAATTAGGAGCTACAATGCAAGGTCTGAGCGAGTTATATCAATGAGATTAAACAGGAAACCTGTTAGCCTAACCATCATCCATGCTCCAATGGCAAACGCAGAAGAAGAACTGGAAAAATTTTACGCAGAAGTACAGGAAGAAATTGATCACACACCAAAACAAGATGTGCTGATAATCATGGGGGACTAGAATGCAAAAGTAGGGAACAGAGAAGAACTAGGAATTGTGGGGAAATGGGGCTTAGGAGACAGAAATGAAGCAGGAGAAAGACTTATTGAATTCTGTGAAGCCAATAATCTGTTTCTTGGAAACACATTTTTTAGCAACTGAAAAGATGACTGTACACGTGGATATCACCAAATGGTCAATATAGGAATCAAACTGATTATATAGAAGATGGAGAAGTTCCATACTTTCTTTGAAAACAAGACCAGGAGCAGACTGCGGTACAGATCATGAACTGGTCGTATCAAAAATCAGAGTAAAGCTAAAAAGAACAACAAAGCAATCATAATGCCAAAATACAATTTAAATAACATCCCAGAAGAATATAAAGATCAAATAAGGAACAGATTTGAGGCTTTAAACTTAGTTGACAGAGAACCAGAACTATGAAGTGAAGTCAGAGACATTATCAGGGAAGAATGCAAAAAGACAATACCTCTAGTTAAAAAGAGAGAAAGACCTCAATGGATGACTGAAGAAACTCTTAAAATGGTTAAAGAGAGAAGGAAAGCAAAAGCAAAAGGAGATAGAAACACAGTCAGAACCCTAAATGCAACAATACAGTGACTAGTACGTAGAGACAAACAGAATTATTATTTATTAGGCTTATATCCCGCCCGACTAGCAATAGCTCTCTGGGCAGTGAACAGCAGAAAAATACAATAAATACAATAAGAAAAACAATACAGTGCAAAAATCCAATTAAGTTATATTAAGTTAAAAAGTACAATTAAAATGCTTTGGGAAAGAGGAAGGTTTTAACTTGGCGCCGAAAAGATGACAATGTCGGTGCCAAGCGGACCTCCTCGGGGAGACTATTCCACAATTCGGGGGCCACCACTGAGAAGGCCCTAGATCTTGTCACAACCCTCCGGGCCTCAGTGTGAGTTGGAACCCGGAGGAGGGCCTTCGTAGCAGAACGTAGTGTACGGGGCGGTTCATAGCGGGAGAGGCGTTCCGACAAGTATCGTGATCCTGCGCCGTACAGGGCTTTATAAGTCAATACCAGCACTTTGAATCTGGCCCGGAAGCATATTGGTAGCCAGTGCAAGCAGGACAGAACAGGTGTTATATGCTCGGACCGTTTGGTCCTTGTCAACAGTCTGGCCGCCGCATTTTGCACTAGCTGTAGCTTCCGGACTGTCTTCAGAGGCAGCCCAACGTAGAGCGCATTGCAGTAATCCAAACGTGAGGTTACCAGAGCATGTACCACTGATGTAAGGTCCTCCTTACTCAGATACGGGCGTAGCTGGGCTACCAACCAGAGTTGGTAGAACGCATTCCGAGCCACCGAGGCTACTTGAGCCTCAAGCGAAAGGGAAGAGTCTAGAACGACTCCCAAGCTACGAACCTGCTCCTTTAGGGGGAGTGTAACCCCATCCACGATAGGGTATATATCCATCATCCGATCAGAGAAACCATCCACCAACAGCATCTCAGTCTTGTCAGGATTGAGTCTCAGTTTGTTAGCTCCCATCCAGTCCATTGTCGCAGCCAGGCAACGGTTCAGCACATCGACAGCCTCACCTGAAGAAGATGAAAAGGAGAAGTAGAGCTGCGTGTCATCAGCGTACTGATGACAACGCACTCCAAATCTCCTGATGACCGCACCCAACGGCTTCATGTAGATGCTAAAAAGCATGGGAGACAGAACTGACCCCTGCGGGACTCCACATTGGAGAACCCACGGTGTTGACCAATGTTCCCCAAGCACTACCTTCTGGAGACAGCCCACCAAGTAGGAGCGGAACCACTGCCAAGCAGTACCTCCAACTCCCAACTCCGCCAGCCTCTCCAGAAGAATACCATGGTCGATGGTATCAAAAGCCGCTGAGAGGTCAAGGAGAATCAACAGAGTTACACTCCCTCTGTCTCTCTCCCGATATAGGTCATCATACAGGGCGACCAAGGCCGTCTCAGTGCCAAAACCGGGCCTAAAGCCCGATTGAAATGGATCTAGATAATCAGTTTCATCCAATAGCGCCTGGAGTTGGCCAGCAACCACTCGTTCCAAGATCTTGCCCAGGAATGGGACGTTTGCTACTGGTCTGTAGCTGCTGAAATCTTCTGGGTCCAAGGAAGGCTTCTTCAAGAGCGGTCTCACCACTGCCTCTTTCAGACAGCTAGGGACCACTCCCTCTCGCAAAGAAGAATTTATCACCTCCTTGGCCCAGCCAACTGTCCCATCCCTGCTAGCTTTCACAAGCCAAGAGGGGCACGGGTCGAGTATTGAAGTGGTTGCACGTACCAGTCCAAGCACCTTGTCCACGTCCTCGAGCTGAACCAACTAAAACTCATCCAATAAAACATGACAAGACTGTGCTCTGGACACCTCTCTAGGATCAACTGCTATAAATTGGGATGCATAAGATCTTATGCTGAAAGTGCTCAGCAAACTCATTGCAGCGGGCTACTGATGATTCAACCATGTCCTGAGGGCCCGCATGAAGTAGCCCTCGGACAACCCTAAAAAGCTCTGCTGGGCGGCAAAGGGATGATTTTATAGTGGTAGCAAAATGTTGTTTTTTTGCCGCCCTCACCGCTCTCACATACAGTTTGCTACAAGCACTAACCAGCACATAATTGCATCCGTCGGGAGTTCGCCTCCATTTCCACTCAAGCCGCCTCCTATCTTGCTTCATCGCTCTCAGCTCTGGTGTATACCAAGGGGCTGTATGAGCTCTGCATAGGAGAGGGCATGCAGGAGCGATCATGTCAATGGCCCGGGTCATCTCTGCATTCCACAGATCAACCAGGGCTTCGACAGGAGCGCCAGTCCTGTCAGCCGGAAAAACCCCGAGAGCCTTCTGGAAACCTTCAGGATCCATTAGTCTCCGGGGGTGGACCATTTTAATAGGTCCCCCACCCTTGCAGAGGGAAGAAGCTACTGAGAGTCTAAACTTCAGCAAGCAGTGATCTGTCCATGACAAAGGGAGAGATGTAAAACTCCCCACATCCAGATCACTATCCCCATGTCCAGTAGCAAAGATAAGGTCTAGAGTGTGCCCTGACATATGCGTAGTTATTGTATAGAAATAGAAGAGGACAACAAAAAGGAAGAACAAGAGCCCTATTCCAAAAGATTAGAGAAATGAAAGGGAAATTTAAACCAAGAGTAGGGATGCTGAATAATCACCAGGGGAACACACTGACTGACTGAGATGAAATAAAAGGAAGATGGAAGCAATACACTGAAGAACTCTGTAAAAGAGATACGAGGATAACAGATTCATTCACAGAGGAACCATATGATGAACCAGAAATTTTAGAATATGAAGTGAAAGCTGCTCTTAAAATACTTGGAAGAAACAAATCATCAGGAACAGATAGCATACCCAGAGAGGTGCTACAAACTACTGAGATTGAATCTGTCCAAATTTTGCCAAAAAATCGTCAAGAAATATGAAAAATAAACAATGGCCCACATACTGGAAGCGTTCAGTATATATCCCAATTCCAAAGAAAGGGGATCCCAGGGAATGCAGTAATTATTGAATGATTGCCTTAATATCCCATGCAAGTAAAGTAATGCTCAAGATTCTACAACAAAGGCTCTTACCATATATGGAGGGAGAAATGCCAGACATCCAAGCTGGATTCAGGAAGGGAAGAGGCACCAGAGATCGTATCACAAACATACGTTGGATAATGGAACAGATCAAGGAATTTCAGAAGAAAATCACCCTGTGCTTTATAGACTACAGCAAAGCTTTTGACTGGGTAGATCATGAAAAACGATGGAATGCTTTAAAAGAAATGGGGGTGCCACAGCATCTGATTGTCCTGATGCGCAACCTATACTCTGGACAAGAGGCTACTGTAAGAACAGAACATGGAGAAACCGATTGGTTCCCAATAGGAAAGGGTGTGAGACAGGGTTGTATTTTATCACCCTATGTGTTTAATCTATACACAGAACATATCATACAGAAAGCGGGATTGGACCAAGATGAAGGAGGTGTAAAAATTGGAGGGAGAAATATCAATAATTTAAGATATGCAGACGATACCATACTACTAGCAGAAACCAGTAATGATTTGAAACGAATGCTGATGAAAGTTAAAGAGGAAAGCACAAAAGCAGGACTAGAGCTGAACGTCAAAAACACTAAAGTAATGACAACAGAAAATTTATGTGACTTTAAAGTTGACAATGGGGATATTGAACTTGTCAAGGATTACCTTGGCACAGTCATTAACCAAAATGGAGACAATAGTCAAGAAATCAGAAGAAGGCTAGGACTGGGGAGGGCAACTGTGAGAGAACTAGAAAAGGTCCTCAAATGCAAAGATGTATCACTGAACATTAAAGCCAGTATCATTCAGACCATGGTATTCCCGATCTCTATGCATGGATGTGAAAGTTGGACAGTGAAAAAAGCGGGTAAGAGAAAAATCAACTCATTTGAAATGTGTTGTTGGAGGAGAGCTTTGCAGATACCATGGACTGCGAAAAATACAAATAATTGGGTGTTAGAACAAATTAAACCAGAACTATCACTAGAAGCTAAAATGATGTAACTGAGGTCATCATACTTTGAACACATAATGAGAAGACCTGATTCACTAGAAAAGACAATAATGCTGGGAAAAACAGAAGGGAGTAGAAAAAGAGGAAGGCCAAACAAGAGATGGATTGATTCCATAAAGGAAGCCACAGACCTGAACTTACAAGATCTGAACAGGGTGGTTCACGACAGATGCTGTTGGAGGTTGCTGATTCATAGGGTCGCCATAAGTCGTAGTCAACTTGAAGGCACATAGCAACAACAGTTTCAGATAAGTCAAATGCAGTCTTCCCTAATCTGGTGCTTTCCAGATGTTTTTGACTACAACTCCCATCAGCCTGACCATTGGCTTTGCTAGCCAGGGCTGATAGTTGGAGTCCAAACATCTGAAAGGCAACAGGAGGAAGGGCCAATGCAACTTCTGAGGGGTGTATATGTTTGGGTGTGTTCCATACATCCCTCACTGCACATGGTTGGCTGTATATCAGTCTCTCCAGATGGTATAGATAATAGCCTGGGTGAAGTAACTGCAGCATCCATTTCTGGCTTCTGAGAATGACAGCTATAAAATATGGGTGGGAAAGCTTGGGCCAGTGCTGTGGGGCAGAAATCGGGCCAGTGCTTTATTTTTCAGTGGAAAATTGATGTTCCAAAAGTACATTAGTAACAGTGAATGGATGCTAATTGTAAATACAATATTAGGCAAGCTTGGCAGTTTCAAGGTTTTTAGCTTTGATTTCTAATGCAAGTAAAATAAAATGCTAAATTAAATCAGAAAATTTCCTCATGCAAACTGAAAACTTCCCAATGCAAATTATCCTAAGTTGCATAGGATTTCCCCCCCCCAGAAAACTTGCAAATTCAAAATGTACAGAAAACCTACATCACTGCCTGTGGCCTTCCAAATGTTGGTAGACTATAACTCCCATCATCCCTGATCATTGGCTATGCTGACTTGGGCTGATGAGAGCTGAAGGTCAACAAATCTGGAGAGCCACAGGTTTGCCACCCCTGCTATAAGAACTCTGGTTCCTTTTTCCAGTGTTGTAGGAATGCTTCTGGGTATTCCATAGGCATATAAGAATATAAGAGCCCTGCTGGATCAGGCCAATGGCCCATCTAGTCCAGCATTGTTTTCTCACAGCGACCATGCAGATGTCTATGGAATGCCCACCAGCAGGACTTGAGAGCAAGAACGCTCTCCCCTTCTACAGTTTCTAGCACCTGCTATCAAGAGGTGTACTGTCTCCAACAGAGCTTGGAAAATATACTTTTTTGAACTACAACTCCCATCAGCCCAATCCAATGGCCATGCTGGCTGGGGCTGATGGGAGTTATAACTGTAGAGGCAGAGCATAGTCATTGTAGCTAGTAGCCACTGACAGTCACTGCTTCCTGTGGGAGTGAATTCCATAGTTTAACTATGCGCTGTGTGAAGACACAGCCACTGTGGTAAACAGGATGCAGGACTAGACAGACCTTTGTTCTGGTCCAGCAGGTCTCTTTTTATGGTCTCATGATCAGGTAACAAATGATGGGAAAGGTCCCAGCTCACAATCCTGGACAGCAGCTGCCAGTGAGCCTAAACAGTGCAGGGCTAGACCAACAAACAGGAAGATGACCTGGGATAAGCCTATTCCTACGTTCTGTGCAGGGAACCAGTAATACGTGTTCTGGCCACCATGTGAAGCAGGCGTTAGGCAGACACAAAATACAGCTGCATGATGCAAACCAGTCCTATTCATTATGTGTTAGTTATAGAACTGGGTTTGGTTAGTTGGGTGGGTGGGTGGGCGGGGGAGAGAGACAGAGGGGCAAGGAGTTATTGTAAAGCAGTACAAATCTTCTCTGTAAGCCAAGCTTGCTTGTGAGGAACAACCTTGGCTGAGATGGATGGATAGGCAGAATGCAGGTGGTCTGGGGAAAGGTACATGATAAATCACATAGCTGTGCAATCCATCACGGGGATATCTTCTAGTAATATCCACAATTGGACCCATGTCCATCTTGGCTGGCCAATGCAAGCACAGAAAACATATCTATCGATTCTTGGTAGGAACCAGAGATGTATCAAGGCTGATGACAGATTTACAAAACAAACAAAAGGAAAACTCTGCATAGATACTTGTAGGTTACCATACCAGGATGCTGGTAGCTGCCAGGGAACTTGGATTTTGGTTTTGATTCCAAGTTATGGCAACATTTTTATCTTTATTTATACAAACTTTATGAAGTTTTTATTATTATTAATAATAAAGTTATTTGTTATTTATTTTATACTTTATAAAGTATTTTATTTTTTAAAGTTTTATTTTAATTATGAAGTTTAGACTGAGCAAGGGATGCCATTTTATATTTCACTGAAGAGTAAGTGATTTTAGCTTTCAACACAGGTCAAATATACCCCCTTAAAAACAAGCAAAGGTATTTGAGCCTTTGGCACACACAACTAGTACACAGGTCTAGGCCCCATCTGCACTATACATTTCACACAGTATCATGTCACGTTAAACAGTCATGGTTTCCTCCATGAAGTCCTGAGAACTGTAGGTTTTTAACTGTAGTTTTATTCCCCTCACAGAGCTACAGTTCCCAGAGTCTCCCGGGAAGAGGAATTGACAGTTAAATCACTTTTGAGAACTGTAGATCTGTGAGGGGAATAGGGGACTCCCAACAATTCTCAGCACTCTTAACAAACTACAGCTCCCAGCAATCTCTGGGGGGAAGCCATGACTGTGGTATGATACTGCCTTAAGTATAAAGTGCAGATGCGGCCTATAACAACAGTCATTCATGTGAAATTTGTGGCCTGCTTCAAGTGCTATAGGCATGAAGATGGATCCATGAGTACAAGAGGCAGCAGGGGGGACACATTTGGCCCCACCCCCAATATCCATGTGCCTACACACATAGGGCAATATGTGCATAAGTTTATTCATATATTTATTTCATTTCTATGCCAACTTTCCTCCAAGTAGCTATAGGTTGTCTGCATACTTTGTCCCCCCCCATTTTATCCTCACAACAACCCTATGAGGTAGGTTAGGCAGAGAGAAAGTGATTGGCCCAATATTACCCTGTCAGCTTTGTGGCTGAGTGGGGGTTTGAATCTGGGCTTCACCAGTTCTAATCTGATATTCTAACCACTATGTTGAACCTGATCAGACCTATTATTCAGGGTTCGGATCCCAGAAAACTTACGTACATAGACCTCCCCTATTCAGACATCCACACACAGTACACGGATACCACAGGGCAGAGCCAGGGACTCACACAATGTTGGGGGAAGGATGGCAGCGTGACTCTGCTGCTCCTTCTATATGTGGAATCCCTTCTCATGTGCAGAGGGTGCTAATGAACTGGCCAAATACATAAATTCTGTTGAAGAACAATCACATGGCAAGGCACTGCACTTTCCCCCATCTTTCTCTAAGTGGTGCTCCCAGACTGAGCAGGTGAGTGAATCTTCCTGTCTCACTTCCTTCCCATAAGTGTCCCAGGACTGGCCCAGAGGGAGCAGAGATTAGCAGGCATGCACAGAAAGTGGAAGCCAGTGGATGTGTCTTGTGCTATTCCTCCAGCACAAGGCACTTGCTAATGTGGAAAGAGAGGATACAATTTTAGGCGATTCTCCCTCTTCCCTGCAATCCTCCCAAAAATCTGTTCTAAAGGGAGGACCTTCCACAACAGATTTTTTTTGGGGGGGGTACGGGCTGGAGACTTAATGGAGCCTTTTCCTGGATCAAAAGCCCTTGTGCTGAGAGAAGGGCATTCACTGGACACAATCCATGGCTTGCAGAAATACCAGTTCTGGCTGGTCTTCACGCAGGATTTTTTGGTTACCTTGGTGCATGACTCTGAAAACTCTTTTGACAGATAGTATACCGAATTTTGTGAGTAGATAGAAGTGCAAATGTGAGAATTTTGTTCTACTCTTTTATGAAGGCATTCTGTGAAAAAGTATTGTATTTTAACATACTTATGGTCAACTTAAACAATACAAAAGATGTATGTAACATACAATTCAGCTTCATTTAATAAGCTTTTGGCCACATGAGGGCACCAGTACAACATTCTACAGTACTGACTATATGAAGATGTAAACATCATAGGGGAATAGGGAGTATTCTACATTTGTCTGCTAGATGAGCTAGCCACCCTTTTATAAAGAACACCAAACATATCATAGTCAAACATAGGACTTTGGATTATGCATTCCTTCTATGCCAATTGTAAGCTGTTTAAGAGATGCCAACCTATCTCTTTCCCATTAAAAAATGCAACAAATGGCCTAAAGACCTTGGGATGGGATAGGTTATAAATATAAACAATCAGCTAAAGTGCATCAGGGGCCAGATCAAAGTGCATGATCTGGCTTGTGTAATGCTGTTTATTGCAAATATTAACACTGTTGCATGCCACCCCAATCTCTGAGCGGTGTGAGACTTCCAGGGGTCCCTGCTCTTGCACATCATTTGGTTTCCTTGGAAAGGTTAGCAAAGATGATCTTATAGGATCTATGATTTTTATTTACACACATTCCAAAACTGAGCTTAAGATGGGGAGTGGTGGTTCATGGCATCAACAGTCCAAGTGTCTCTTCGGCTCCAGGATGTGGGGAGGAGGGGGAGAAGAGCCTCTCTCCTGAAAAGAGTTCCAATAGCAACAGGAACTCTCTGGCCCAAAATCTATTCACCTGTTAATGGGCACTTGACAGCCCTATTAGCTCACCTGGCCACTCTATTAGATTAACAAAGGAGACTAGTCTGACCAGGGCAGCAAGTGTCTTCCTTTGCAGGTTGTATCTGTTATAGGCTCACAATTATAAACTAAGAAGGGTCTCACGGATGGTGTCCAAACTCACCCCCACAATCCTATAACAATACTATATATAGCACATTTTCATGCCAATATATTTGACTTTACTCTATTCATGTAAAGTTAATTTTAACATTAAATAGCATAAGAGCCCTGCTGGATCAGACCAAAGGCCCCTCTAGTCCAGCACTGCGTTCTCACAGTGGCCAACCTGATACCTATGGGAAGTAGGACCTCAGCACAACAATACTCTCCCCACTTGTGTTGCCCAACAACTGACATTGAGAGGCATACCACCTCTGATCCTGGAGTTAATATAATATCATGACTAGTAGCAGTTAACAGCCTTATCTTCCATGAATTTGTGTAATCATTTTTAAAGCTTTGTGTAATCCCTTTTAAAGTCCAAGTTGGTGGTCATCATCACTTCATTTTGTGGTAGCAAACTATAGAACGTGTTGTGTGAAGAAATACTTTCTATTGTCTGTCTTGAATCTCCCAACGTTCAGTTTCACTGGATGGCCCTGGGTTCTAGTATTATGAGAGGGAGACCCTCTCCCTATCCACTTTCTCCACACCATGCATAATCTGAAATACCTCTATCATGTCCCCATTACTTGTTTTTCTAAACTAAATAGCCTCAAATGTTGCAACCATTCCTCACAGAGGAGCTGCTCCAGCCTCTTGATCATTCCGGCTGCTCTTTCCTCCCCCTTTTCTAGCTTTTACAATACTCCCGTTTGAGGTGCTGCTACCAGAACTATGCACAGTATTCCAACTGTAGTTGCGCTACAGATT
Source organism: Rhineura floridana (assembly GCF_030035675.1). Taxonomy (NCBI): domain Eukaryota; kingdom Metazoa; phylum Chordata; class Lepidosauria; order Squamata; family Rhineuridae; genus Rhineura; species Rhineura floridana. The sequence continues at coordinate 291,103,953 of NC_084480.1, forward strand.
CTTATCACAGCATTGTGATATTGACAGTTTACTTATTTATTTATTATTTGATTTATATCCCACCCTTCCTCCCAGCAAGATCCCAGGGTGGCAAACAAAAACACTAAAAACACTTTAAAACATCATAAAAACAGAATTTAAAATACATTAAAACAAAACATCTTTAAAACATTTTTAAAAGCTTTCAAGACATCTTTAAAAAAAGGTTAAAAACATATTGTTTTTGATTTTAAAAAAGGTTTAAAAATGTATTAAAAAGCAATTCCAACACAGACACAGACTTGGATAAGGTCTCAACTTAAAAGGCTTTTTGAAAGAGGAAGGTCTTGACAGAAGGTATTGACAGTTTTATTTTCAGCTGCTGTCCTAATGACCCCTAATATGAAATTTACTTTATTTACAGTTGCTGCACCCTGGATCAACATTTTCATCCAGCTATCCACCATGACTCCAAGATCTCTTTCCTGGTCATTCACCATTATTTAGTGAAAATAAAATACTCCGTCTCCGTCTCTCTCTCTCCCCCCCCTCTCTCTCTGTGTACTCACCAGAACACACAGAAAGTATCTTTATCTAGTACTATTTTAAAACAAAACAAAACACAGCTTGCATTCTTTGAGAATTATACAGCCACAAGATTTTTCCCGTGAATTATACAGCCACGCGCCAGCATGGATTTTTCACATTCTGCAATGTTAAATTGAAAATACCCCCATGCCATTCTGATGCTTCCCATAAACTGATTTCAAAACAAAACCTCACAAAATTTATAATCCTGAACTCAGAAACGCTTGCTTAACAAACCTCTCAATTTTCACGGCGATAAACAAAACAGTCAGAAAGAATCGAGAGTTCAAAGTCTAAAAAGAGAGGAAAAAACCCCACAGCCCTTTTGGACTTTTTTCTGTCAGAGTTCTCATAATCTTTCAAATTCATTAAAAATCAGCCATGTTCACAGAGGACCTGTAATCCTGTTAATGACCTTGCCCCATCTCCCTGCTGCTGCTGCTTCGAGAACTGAGGATGAGTTCTGCATAGATTTTTGAAAACTTCCGCCCTGCCCATTTAACATCAGTTTGTCCAAATAAAAGGTATTTACAATTCATGCCTCTTATTCTGTGACAGTACCATTGCTACTAGGATTTTGATTTTACTTCCCTAAGTAAATCTGGGTCACTCTGAATTGGGTTACAAAGGTTTGAATGTTTAAAGTCTGTCACTGCAGTGATTTCATACGTCCACTGGATGGTGCTACTGAACTTTGGAACAATGCAGGAGGGAAAGGAAGGGGGAATTATGTGAAATAAGGAGGGCAATTTGACCCTAGTTAAATATGATACTAGGTTATATTCACATACAAAGTACGGTCACCAGATCTCCTGACAAGTATAAATGGAGCTTAATTGCAGTGCACAAAACCTTCATATAAAGGTATTGCCAGAAGTACAATTGGCTACAACAGGTATCTAACAAATCTACATGAGAGTAGCTTAATGGCATATTTTAAACAGGGAATTCAACCTTTTCAATTTCGAACAAAGGATTCTATTACATCCCAATCTCATCAAGATTAAAGCTATCCATTTTGGACTAAATAATGTAAGTAGGAGTAGTGTTAAATAAAAACAGAGGGGAGGTCCATTGTTTTACTTTCTAGGGATCAAAGAGGCAGAGAACAGCCTCTTAAACCATCACTCATCCCGAAATTGAATGGATGAGAGGAAAGGACTCTCTCATGTACAAGAAAGAGCACAAATCAGGATGCTGACATACTGCCTTCTTTGTACTTAAGTTTTTTGGGTCACTGTCCTTTTCTGCTAATGCAGGAAATTATCCCAAGTATTAATATAATCCACCACACTCACACAAAAGTCTCTGTTCAATAGGAGGTCATTAAAAGCTAACAAGCGTGCTGCAAAGGAAGTCCTTGAAATTCTGCCCTCAAAGCCTGGCAGCTATTTTATTATTTATTTTAGACATTTATATCCTCAAATTTAGGAACATAGGAAGCTGCCTTATATTCAGTCAAACCAGTGGTTCATCTAGCTCAGCACAGTCTACACTGACCAGCAGCGGATCTCCAGGGTTTTAGGCAGGGATCCCTCCCAGCCCTACCTAGAGATGCCAGGGATTGAACCTGGGACCTTCTGCATGCAAAGCAGATGCTCTGGCACTGAGCTACAGTCCTTACCAACTTCACTGCAAAGGGCCCTTTGAGCAGCTTACAAATAAGTTCAAACATCAGTGCAATCCTATATATGTCTACTCAGAAGGAAGATTTGTTGGTTTCAATAAGAGTTACTCCCAGGTGTTATAGTATTGCAGTATAAAATATGCAAATCAACACAAACTCAGCAGAAAACATTACAGGGAGTCAGCAATTAAAACAGAAGACTTAAAAAACACAGAAGAATTAAAAGACCTAGAAAGCCAGGGTTAATAAAGGAGAGATATTTCTCCTGGCTCCAAAAGAACACAGTACTTAGTGCCAAGTGAGCCTTTGTGCGGAGAACATTCAATAGTTATTGCACCCAACCTTCCCCCCGGACACCCTTTTTATTACGTATTCATGATGATTTGTGCTTGTGATGCTATTGGGGATTCATATGCAATTCCAGCTTGTGCCTGCAAAAGTTTTGGGGCGGTCATACTGCTTCATTTCTAATCAGTGCATATCCTGTAACTTCTTGCTGAAACGTTTTATACAATTATTATTATTATTATTATTATCTTTATTTATACCCCGCCCTTTTTCCAAACTGGAACTCAAGGCGGCTTCCAGATAAAAATAAGTACATATCATTAAGAACCTATAAAAATATAAACCATATAAACATATAAAATCAGCATTAAAACAGGATTAAACTATTAAGATGTTAAAACCAATTAGACATACACTTAAAATACTGCAACCCAATTTAGGACCATGCAAGTAAAACAATAACGTACAGCATCCTCTTCAGTCACTACCCTTAAAGCCTTCAGTTCCAAAGGCCTGCCGGAAGAAAAAAGTCTTTACCTGTCGGCGGAAGGACTGCACGGAGGAGGCCATTCTTGCCTCCCTAGGGAGGGAGTTCCAGAGCCTAGGGGCAGCCACCGAAAAGGCCCTATCTCGTGTCCCCACCAGTCACACTTGTGAAGGTGTTGGGATCGTGAGAAGTGTCTCTCCTGAAGATCTCAGGGCCCGGGCAGGTTCATATAGGGAGATACGGTCTGACAAATAGCCTGGACCTAAGCTGGACCTAAGCTGGTTATGACCTATAGGGATTTATAGGTCATAACCAGCACTTTGAATTGTGTCTGGAAACAGACTGGCAGCCAGTGGAGCTGTTGCAGCAGGGGAGTTGTATGGTCCCTGTAACCAGCCCCAGTTAACATTCTGGCTGCAGCTCGTTGCAACAACTGAAGTTTCCGAACAGTCTTCAAAGGCAGCCCCACGTAGAGCATGTTACAGTAGTCTAAACGGGATGTAATTAAGGCATGTGTCACCGTAGCCAGATCAGACGACTCCAGGAACGGGCGCAGTTGGCGCACTAGTCTTAACTGTGCAAAAGCATTCCTGGCCACCACAGAAACCTGGGCCTCCAGGTTTAAGGCTGAGTCCAGGAGCACAACCAAACTGCAAACCTGCATCTTCAGGGGGAGTGTAACCCTATCCAGCACAGGCTGAACCCCTATTCCCTGATCCGCCTTTCGACTGACTAGGAGCACCTCTGTCTTGTCTGGATTAAGCTTCAGCTTGTTCACCCTCATCCAGTCCACCACTGCTATCAGACACTGGCTTAGAACTGAGACAGTTTCCTTGGAATTAGGTGGAAAGGAGTAGAGTTGGGTGTCATCTGCATACTGATGGCACCAAACACCAAACCTCCGGACAACCTCTCCCAGCGGTTTCATGTAGATATTAAATAGCATGGGGGACAAAACTGAACCCTGAGGGACCCCACAGGCCAACCGCCAAGGAGTCAAACAGGAATTCCTTAGCACCACCTTCTGGATTCACCCCTCCAGGAAGGAATGGAGCCATCATAAAACGATGCCCCCAAGTCGCATCCCAGTGAGGCGACCCAGAAGGATACCATGGTCGATGGTATCGAAAGCCGCTGAGAGGTCCAACAGAACCAACAGGGACACACTCCCCCTGTCCAGTTCTCTGCGTAGGTCATCTACCAAGGCGACCAGAGCTGTCTCTGTTCCATAACCAGGTCTGAAACCAGACTGAAATGGATCTAGATAATCCGTTTCATCCAGGAATCCCTGTAGTTGGGAGGCCACCACATGCTCTATTACCTTGCCCAGGAATGGGATATTAGACACTGGCCGATAATTATCCATAATAGAGGGGTCCAGGGAGGGCTTTTTCAACAAAGGCCTTACAACTGCCTCCTTTAGGCACATTGGAACTCTGCCTTGTTGTAGGGAGGCATTGGCCACTTCCTTCACCCACTCGGCCAGCCCCCCTCTGGCACTTTTAATAAGCCAGGAAGGGCAAGGGTCTAACAGACATGTGGTGGGCCTCACCATTCCAAGGATCCTGTCCACATCCTCGGGTTGTACAAGTTGAAAAGAATCCATTATTATTGGACAAGCAGGAGCCAAAGTTACATCCACTGAGCCTGTATCAACTATAGCATCCAAGTCGGAACGAATCTGAACGATTTTGTCTGCGAAGTGCCATGCAAATTCTTGACAGTGGGCTGATGAGTGGTCTATATTACCCTCTCAGGGGCCAGAACGTAGGAGACCCCTGACCACTCGAAACAGCTCTGCTTGTTGGCTCCCAGCAGACACAATTGTGGCTGAAAAGAATAATTTCTTTGCTGCCCGCACTGCCACGGAGTGGGCCTTCAGATAGGCTCTAGCCCGTGTTCGGTAAGACTCACTCTGAGTCTTCCGCCAACATCGCTCTAGTCTCCGTCTCATTTGTTTCATCACCATCAGCTCCCTGGTAAACCAGGGGGCTGGTTTGGTTCCATTCCGTGAGAGGGGATGCTCAGGAGCGATCATGTCCACCGCCCTGGCCATTTCCCCATTCCAGAGGTCAGCCAGAGCTTCAACAGAATCGCCTGCTGAGGTGACAGGAAAAACCCCAAGAGCTCTCAGGAAACCATCTGGATCCATCAGCCTCCTGGGGCGGACCATCCTAATCAGTCCCCCACCCCTGAAGAGGTTTTGAGTTCCAGTGAGTCTAAACCCAACCAGGTAGTGATCTGTCCATGACAACGGAACTACAGAGAATTCCTCCACACCAAGATCACCATCATCCCATCCAGCACAGAACATAAGGTCCAGAGTGTGGCCAGCAGCATGAGTGGAACCAGATATTACTTGGGACAGACCCATGGCTGTCATGGAGGCCATGAAATCCTGAGCCACTCCCGCCAGAGCAGTCTCGGCATGGATGTTGAAGTCCCCCAGTACAACAAACCTAGGTGATTCCAACACCAACCCCAAGACCACCCCAGCTAGCTCAGGAAGGGAGACTGTTGAGCAGCGGGGTGGGCGGTACACCAACAGAATCCCTATTCTGTCCCGGCCACCCAACTTCAGATACACACACTCAAATGTTTTGAGTTTATTTGTATTGTGTTAGTTGTTGCTGCTGAGTTTCTGGCAGGTCAGCTGTGGCCGCAGAAGTGAGAAAGCGGCGAGGACAGGTCAGGGAGACGGCAGATCCAGCCAGGTGGTGAGGACAGGTCAAGGCAACGGCAGATCCAGCCAGGTGGTGGTGGTGTGGGGATGGTTCCAAGAAGGGAGCTCTGTTTTTCCTTTGGACTGGTGCTCGGTGGTGACAATGGCTCAGAGGAAAGGGCAAGAGTTAGGAGGAGGAAGGAGGATATTGTGAAGCTGCATGCTTGGAGAGAATGAGGTGGTATGTCCTTGGTGGGGGTGAGAAGAATCTGTGTGAAAGAACAGGGGGGGCTCCTGCAACAATGAGTAGTCCATAAAATAAAAGGCTTTTGTGTTGTGCTACCTTAAAGACGAACAAAACAGAGAGGTTTGTAGCACCTTGAAGATGGAACTAACTTGTTATGGTATCAGGTTATGTGCACCGCAGTACCAGACGTATCTAAGAAACATGTTGTGACATTGATTTATTCATTGCTTACCTGCCCTCCTCTATAAGGTCCCAGGATGGGTTGCCATAATATAATCCTATAACTAAAAGCAAGCAAAATAGTTTATCCAGTTTTTAAATCAAGTAAATCAATTCCAGACAAGCGTTTGTGGACTACAGTCCATTTCCTTTGATGCATGTCATCAAATGGGCTGCAGTTTATGAAAGCTTATGCCATGATATATTTGTCCATCTTCAAGGTGCCACAAGGCTCTTTGCTGTTTTTACTTAAACAGACTAAAATAGATAGAAAGGCCATAAGGTCAAAATGCGTGTGCATGTACTGAGTTAAAGAGCAGCACTTATGTAATAGAATCTGAAATACCAACAAAAGACATGTGGTGGAACTTAAGTTATGTGTGGTGTTGTATGCATATGTATATTCTGATACATGTGCTCATGTTCTGTTTGTGGGCTACCCAGGGCGTCTGGTTGCCCTACTGGACTAGATTGCTGGACTAAATTTGCCTGTGGTGACATCCAACAGAGCTTTTCGTATGCTCATTTAAAGCAATAGTGGCCTAACATTTTCAGTCTGAGGGCAGCGTTCTAGGATGGCCAGTCTTCTTAGGGCTGCCTGCCTGTGGTGGTCTTGGCCAAAGACTTCTTTGCTGAATTGGATAGTAATCAAGCATTTATTCATAGTCTGATTTTGTGACACTATTGTTGGCGATAGAATTATAAAAACTGATAGTGGATTTTGCAAGAAATAGCAAGTCACACTGACGTTATAGGTGTAAACTGAAAAACAAAGTATTTCAGCTTAAAATGTATGTTATTTCTAAAATTATATAAAGAAATCATTAACAGAAATTTTTACGTTAACCCTCAAGTGGTATCGTGAATTTTACTAACGTAACGTAAAATTATTTTTCAGATTCTGATCCCTAAAATGCCAAAAAGACAGAGTGATCTATTAAGTTTTTTAAATGTGAAGAAGGTGAAAACAGACACAGAAAATAATGATAGGAATGAAAATCATTGCGGAGCATCGAAGCCAACGGAACTAAATTTCGAATCTATTGAACGACCAGTCATTGAAGAAAAACCATCATGTTCGTCAAAGGAAGAAACAGATAATCTTGCGCTTCCGGATTGTTGGAATGAAAAACAAGCATTTATGTTTACGGAACGGTACAAATGGCTTGAAATAAAAGAAGGTAAATTAGGATGTAAGGATTGTTCAACAGTTCAGCATTTAGGAGTGACAGCAGAAAAGCATGTCCATGTGTCCAAGGAATGGACTGCATATTTAGTAACCCCAAATGGCAGTAATAAAACTACTAGGCAAGCTTCTATGTGAAAAAAATTAGGGAACACAATGTTTCTAAAGCCCATACTAAAATTCAAGATTTGTTAAAAGAATCAGCTGACTCAATTTCCAATTTAGTGCATAAACTAAATAATAAAAATATTGATGCTACCGTAAACGTTTTCAATAATGTTTACAGTTTAGTAAAACGTAATAGGCCTTTATCTGGTATTGAGGGGGCAATAGAATTACAAGAGGAAAATGGAGTAGATATAGGCAATTGTTTACATACACGATACAGTGCAACAAGAATAGCAGAACATATTGCAAACGAAATTAAGATGAAGATATTTAAGAATATTATAGAAGAGAATGCCAAAATCTGTATCATAATTAACAAGACATCTACAATTTCGAAGAAAAGCACCCTAGTGATTTATCTCCAGTGCGCAGTTCAATCAGCTCCTGCACCAGTAATGTTATTTGTTGCTTCAAAAGAATTGGTGTCAACCACAGCAGAGTGTATTTTCAATACATTATTGTCTACTTTAAATGATTGTGGCTTTAATAATGAATATTTGAAAGCGAAGTTAATTGCATTTTGTTCTGATGGTGGTAATACAATTCTGGGAAGAAAGTCTGGAGTAGCTACGAAGTTGTTAGAAAAAATTCCTAAAATCATCATTTGGCACTGTTTAAATCATCGATTGCAATTATCGCTTGACGATTCAATATCTGAAATAAAACAAGTTAATCATTTAAAAATATTTCTGGATAAAATTTATTCTATTTACTACCAATCTAATAAAAATCAAACCAAGCTAGAAACTGTAGCTAAAGAACTTGAAATTGAAATTATTAAAAACTGGGTGAGTACTGGGACTGAGATGGGCGGCATGTAGTTTACGAGCTGCTACTGCTGTATGGTGTGCATATCCTGCATTATATATGCATTTTTCTCATTCTTCTTATTCTGGTTTGGCAAAGAGATTAGCTAACATTAATTTCTTGCAAGACCTTGCTTTAATGATTGACATTCTTGAAGAATTTTCATTACTTTCAACTGCATTGTAGTCAAGATCAACTAACATTCAGAAAGCGCAAAAATTAATCAAACGCACCATAACAACTTTGGAAAATTTAAAGATTGGTACTGGAAAGCATGAATCTCAAGTTGAAGAGATTCAAGTTGAAGATTGGATTAAGTTAGATAAGTTTAAAGACATTCCATTTAATAAAAATAATAAATTTAATGCTCTTCCTAGGAATATGTTACTAGAAAATATAATTCAACACTTGAACTTAAGTCTTTTATCGGAAAGAAACAATGATGAAAGCATTTTTAATTATTTTGATTCATTGGAACCATCTACTTGGCCTTATGAAGAACTAACTTCACTATGGATAGCTGGTGGAAAAAATTATATCATTTAAGTGAAATTTTAAAACATGGAATTGATTTGAACGATTCTCGGGATTTTGTAGATAATAATGTAGAATCAAACAATGTTCCAATCCCTGCAACTATACAAAAAGCTAAAAAGATAGTTAGCACTATTGCAATCAGTAGTGCTGAAGTTGAAAGAGGTTTCAGTTTAATGAATATAATTTGTACGAGGGTGAGAAATAGTTTAACAGTAGATCATATATCAGATTTAATGACAATAAATTTATTGGGAAAAGAGTTAGCGGATTGGGATGCAACTCCATTTGTCAAATCATGGTTGAAAAGCAACCATAGGTTGGCTACGGATACAAGAGTTCGGCAAAAATCAACGAAAGCATCCTGTGAGAATCAATTGGCCATATGGAATTTACAATAAAGAGTATTGTATATTTTATTATTATTTGTAAATTGTGTGCTACACATCCTTTATATCAGTAAAATTTATAATAAACTTATGTACGTATATATATGCATACATTTTTTTCCCGGAGAGCCGGTTGTTAAACATTTACCAGCACACCATTGATCTTAACTATGTTTCATAACCTCTGGTACCAAAGTTCGTTTGTTTGAAAGAAACCATATTAAGATACAGGTAGGTTCAGACAACATTATGGGTGATCAAAAATGAAACTGAATGCTTCAAAATTCCTCCCCACTGAGGCATCAGGGGAAGAGGGAGTGAACCAGAGGCTTGCACAGGCTCGTTGTGTTATCGCTGCTACTCCGCTGCCCCGGCAAAGGCTGGTGCAGCGGGGCATATTTGCGGCCTGGGATTGAAGTCCTGGCAGCCAAATAAGGGCGGTTGATGTGCCCGAGCTGGCACTGATGTGCCATGCGCAGGCACGAGGGAGGCGGGGCGACAGAGCTAATTTAAGCTTGTGCTGCCCTTAAGGCTCCCTCTTCAACAAGTGACAGCCAGAGGATCCTCATCGCTGGAGAGCGGGTCATCATTGTTGGATCCCACTTTGTCATAAAAGCTGCATAGCAGCAGCGATCACTCTCCCCCTCGGGTGACCAGCTGATCGGCAGCTGCTTTTTCTATTTCAAAGAGAGAAGCTGCACAGCAGCAGTGATCTCTCTCCTCCCCCTGTCCATTTCTGTCAATTTCAAAGCGAGAAAGGAGAAGCTGCATAGCAGCCACAATCTCTCTCATCCCCCCTCTGTTTCTGTCAGTTTCGGGGGAAGAAGGGAGAAGCTGCAGCGGTGCTCACTCTCCTCCCCCGTTTCTCTCCTCCCCCTGTGGCTGTTTTCTGTCGATTACAGAGGGAGGCAGCGGGGGTCCCTTCTTTGATCTTGCCAGCCCCGGGATCATTTAGGCGGCAGGCCATTTTCACACGGCCGCTGTTTTTAGTGTCAGTGCCATTTTGAGGGAGCTTTAGGCGGCAGGCTATTTTGGCGCGGCCACAATTTTAACTGCCATCGCCATTTTGTGGCTTTTTGGCACCGTCAGAGGCGGCTAGCGACAAGTGGGGGGGTAGTTTGAAGCTGGTAAGGGGTAGCCTTAGACAAGGACAAGGTTTCAGCGGCCCATCTGAGGCTAGGAATACTGTCCCAATTTATTAATATTAAATAATAATACTAATAATAAATTATTAGTATTGAGGCTTTATTCTCCTTGTTATTTGTGGTGGTAGTATTATAATTGCTGTTATTCTTGTTATTGCTATAGTAACTGGGGTTCATACGATTAACAGGCATGCCTCCGAAGAAGGGTTTGGGGGGGTGAAAGGTAAAAGTAAGGCCCCCAAGGCACCCCCAAATGGCCTTTGACACCTTTGGAGGGTGGCCAGGAGGTGGAGGACCAGGCAATGGCTGCAATACTGACCTAGCTGGAGGCTCTGGAAAATCAGAATATGGAGGCCGGGGAAAGGGCATGGACGTTAGTTACCCAGCTCACTAAACAGGCCAAGGCAGGTAAGAAGGGTGTCAATGAGGTAGCTAACTTTGGACTTAATTTTAGTGTGGCTGGATGTGTTGGAGGCAGGACCTAGAGGTGTTGCTCAGGCTCTGGTGAGGGAGGAGACGAGTGTGCCATCCACCTCTGACCAATGTCTGGCAGTGGAGCCAACCCCATCGGTCCAGTCAGGTGGGCAGGGCTATGCAGCTCTTCAACGAGGCTGGCCGGGGTGGGGGCCATCTTGGGGGTATCCATACTATCCCACAGGCCAAACTAGGAATTCTTCTCTCCCTGTAGCAGGCGATGGGAGGCATGCCCAAGGGGGCACACAGGGAGTAGATGGTATGGCACACCCACATCAGCTGCTTATGGCGGCTTGTGAGCAGGTGTGGCAGTCCCAGGCGGTGGATCAGTCCATGCCGGGGAGTGGCACTGCTGCCACTGTTTTGAACCAGCCCTCGGTGGCAGCTGGTTCCACGGATGTGGAGGACCCATTGGGAGCAGTGGCGGAGAGCGCCATTCCCTTTGGGGAGGCATCAGCGCCCCTGGGTTTTCATCTACTCCCTATGACAAAAGAAAAAATTTGGCGGGGAGAATACATTGATCTGTTTTCTCTTCTCTATAGGAAGCCTCCCAAAAAGGATAAGGAGAAGGGGGAGGATAGGAAGTATGATCGGCCCAAGCGTAGAAGGGTGGATAGGACTTGGGCCAATTGGTTGCCTGCCTACCTGACATATGCGGGAGTTATTTTACAGAAGCAGCCTTGGAGAGGGCTGTTGCTTCTTAAATACTTAGACATCATATATAGGGGTTATATGGAGTTTACGGGCCCTGCCTGGTTGTCATATGATGAGGTCTTTCGCATGCCGGTGGCCTTTGATGCAACCTTACCATGGGACAAGAAGGAGCCAAATTTATGGCTCTAGTTTATGGCAGCTGCTAGGCCGGTAGCGGGACAGGAGTGACAGTGGGCACCTCTTACTTAGGCCGCTGGTGGTACATTCTTCCCGTGTAACTGTGGGGCAGGGGGTTCAACACTGCCTGCTGTGCTGGGAGTTCAGCTCCAAAGGTTTTTGTATGAGGAATCCATGCCAGTTTAAGCATGAGTGTGCCATTTGCGGCAGGGCTCACTCCTGCAACAATTGCACACAGGGCTGACCCTTTAGGGGTGGGGCTAGGGAGCCACAGGGAGGAAGGAGACAGCCCCCTCCTGAGGCAGCTAGCTAATTTAATCCCAATTAAACTGCAGGCTCTTAAGGCACTGGCAGTGGGGTATCCATCTGTCCAGGATGCTCAGTTTCTGTTTCAAGGTTTCTCTTTTGGTTTTCGGATCCCATATTTGGGCCCTCGGATAGCCTTCATGTCTCATAATCTCAAGTTGATTATGGGGCTTGAAGGTGTCGTTCAGGACAAAATTGATAAGGAAGTACAGGCCGATAGGTTACTAGGTCCTTTTCCATCCCCCCCCACCTCTTCATTATGGGTTTCGCTCCTGGGTATAGTACCGAAGAAGGTGGCAGGAAAATTTCGCCTTATACACCATATTTCTTATCCTAAAGGTATGTCAGTTAACGATTTTATTCCAGAGGAGCTGTGCAGAGTTCACTACACCTCCTTTGATTTGGCAGTGCACATAGTGTGCTCTTGAGGTTTAGGGGCCCTTGCATGCTGATCTTGCAGTGTGGACATCCTTCTTGCAAGGATTTAACGGAGTGTCCTTCTGGTGATAAGAACGCCTCCTAGAGGTGGAGCTGCAAGTCCATTCAGACGCAGCTAGGTCTTGTGGCTTTGGGGTGATTTTTGGTGATTCTTGGTGTAAGGGTGGCTGGCCTGAAGATTGGGTTCAGGCGGGATTAACTAGGGACTTAACCTTCCTGGAATTTTTCCCCATTGTAGTGGCAGTGCACTTATGGGTAGTTAGGCTAAAGAATTCTACTGTCCATTTCTGGTGTGATAATATGGCCACTGTTCAGGTGATTAACTCCCTTACATCCAAGAACGCCAATGTCATGTGCTTGTTTAGGGCTTTTGTCCTTCAATGTCTACGCTTTAATATTCTTTTTCGGGCATGGCATGTCCCGGGCATGGATAATAGCATTGCTGATGCTCTGTCATGGAACCAGATGGAGAGATTTTGCCAGCTGGCACCATTTGCCAGGGCTCAGCAGGATGTCATCCTACCCTCAATTTGGGACATTGGAGAGCGGAGTCCAAGAGGGTAATAGGTTTATTGCTTGCCCCCAGCACGCTGGCCAGTTATAACAGAGCAGGTAGGGAGCTTCATGACTTTAGAGCCATCAGGGGCTATCTTCAGGCCCATTCCAGTTGATCATTTGCTGGAATTCTTCATGGAAGGCAGACACCGGGGTCTTTCAGTCAGAACCTTATGGGGTAAGTTAGCTGGTCTCACATTTCTGGCCAAAGCCAGGGGTGTCATGGATTCCACTGAGGATTTCCGAATGCGATGTATGTTGGATGGTTGGGCCAGGGAGCACCCCCTCCCCCGATGACCTTTTCTCCACAACTGCTCGTGGGGATATTGGAGCAATGGAACACCTTGTGTTGTTTCCCCTTTGAGGCGTGTTTGTTTCATGCCACTGCCCTCACATTTAGGATAGGAGTAGTGGCCAGATCAAAGACGGATGGCTCCTTTTGTGCTTTGTTATTTTGGTTGTTTCTTTGGTTGACGGGCAGGCCAATGTTAGACTGCGGTGGTCCAAGACCGACCAGGGGCATAAGGGCCAGACAGTGGTCTTGTCATCTTCATCTCAGGAGGACATTTGCCCCATTAGGGAATTGGAGCGTTTTATTTTAATGCGGGGATCAGGGCCTGGTTATTTCTTTATACACAAAGGGGGTTCCCCTTTTGACAAAGTTTCAATTTTGGGCCCTCATGAAATCTGCCCTTTGTGGCCTAGGGGTGGACACTGCTGCATTTGGTACCCGTTCCTTCCGGATTGGGGCGGCTTCCACTGCGGCATGCATCAGCCTTCCACGAGACCAGCTCCAGGTTATAGGGAGATGGCGTTCTAAGGCTTACAAGTTGTACGTTCGATCATGGAGTAAGCAGCGGGATCCAAATGTTTGATTGGTTTTAATTGTCTTTTTATGTTGGCAGGTTGCTGAATGGGAGCGGAGAGTGTGCGGATCTTACTCTGCGGCCATAGCATGGCTTACTGGGCCGGCCGTAGGGCAGCTAAGTCAAGTGTTGGGTCACAGCTCGGGCTCAGTCAGTGGGCCACGGTGCAATGGCTTGGCCGCTGAGGGATGCACTGGAATGGGCTCCTCCCCTTGTTGTTCCAGCAAAGTTTGGTGCGGGCGGTTCTGGTTCTGGTCATTCACCTGGGTGGTAATGACTTGGGTTTGTTGAAGGGCAAGGCCCTGATGTTACAGGCGTGCCACGACTTCCGTGTCGTCAAGCAGAGTTAGCCTCAAGTTCTGTTGGTGTGGTCTGACATCCTACCACGTAGAGTGTGGCACTACTGTGGGACCCCAAGGGGTATTGATAGGGCGCGCAAGAAGGTTGGGTTGGCTCTCCTTGGACAAGGGGATTTAGTTATACAGCATCCAGACATAAGTCAGGGCAGGGTTGAACTCTATAGGCCTGATGGCATTCACCTGTCTGACGTGGGTAACGACATTTTCCTGGCAGACCTGCAGAGGTTTTTGCGAAGTTTGGTCCTCGGCAGTGTGGTAAAGGATGTCTAAATAGAGATTTGACACCCTTTTGTGGCAGGAAAGTGCGGAAAGGGAAGCTGGGACAGCTAGGTGACACCCTTAGACACCTTTGGGGGTGATTGGCAGATCCGGAGGCCTGCCCTTCAGAGCTGTACGGCTTGGAGGCAGGATATGGGTTGCCTTTGGGGCCAACTTACCTCATCCACCCGGAGTTGTACGGCCCGGGGTGGTGGTGATGTGGGAAGCCCCCCTACTCACCCTAGAGGTGAGGCGGGTGTCGGGGCAAGTAGAATGGCTTACACTTGCCCAGGCAAGGGTGGTCGCCCAATAGCTGTAATTAGATACATCAATTATAACTAGCTCCCGCACCTAGGTTATTTTAAGTTTAAAGTTTAATAAAGTGGCCCTTAGTTCAACCCAGCCTTGGTGTCTATGTGTTTATTTTAACCCTCAGCTGCAAATACATATTGAGTGATGTTGAGACTGTTGATCTAGAAAAACACCTTGGGAACTGCAGGTTTAGAACCATACTGTCCAAAGATTATTTTCTCTCATCTCCTAGAATATAGCAGAAATCCGTACATCTAACTGATTGGTGGTATCTCCTCATTTTACAGTCTTTTTCACTTGTGCATCAGTATTTAGGATGGATTCACATAATAAAAAAATACTGTAACAAAATCTTGTTAATTTATGTTAGAGATCCATAATAATCCCTGGTTTTCTGAGTGGTGCATCAGAAGCCTGGAAAGATTTGTCTTCATTTAAACTCATGCTGGGTAAACCATTATTAGTAAAAAGCATACCCTGACCGTTTGAAGAAAATTCAAAATAGTTTACAGTAAAAAATTAAACCACTCCCCCCAAAACACATCCTAATGTAAGAAAAGCAGTTCCACAACATTCCACCCTAAACCAAACTAAAATAGACTAAAAAGCCAGTAAACTGCACAGTTGTATTAAGAAAAATATTCTTTTTTAACACCCCACTGAATAAAACCATCTTCTCTATCTGAAAGACAGCAGCAATCTCTCCCAGGAGGCTGTTAAGATTTTGGGCACCACAAACTGACAATAGGAAGACCCAAAGCAGGGCCTTTGACTAGTACCTGGAAGCAAATTTGTGACAAACAATAATGCTGTTATAGGGTATATGTGATATGATCTCACTGACCAGTTCCCCTGACAGCTGCATGTTGAACCAACTTAATTTTCTGGGCTGTCTTCAAGGGTTGCCGCATGGCAGAATGTGTTTCAATAATCTAACTTGGAAGTGGACACAGACCTACCTTGCAGGGTTGTTGTAGCATGGTTCAAAGGAGTGTTTGCAAGAATGCAACTACAATAGCGGAGGTAACACTCTTCAAAACATTGGCAAAGAAGGCATTCTCCAAAAAACAATGTCACCTTTCTACTGTGTATCCAGAAATTAAGAAAAAAAATGTTGATTTGCTCATCTCTGTGCAGCTCTTACCTTCTATGTCAAGTGTCATGTATCAAAATTAGACACACCTGATGGTCAAACACATGATAATGGCTGCCTCCATTAGAAACTGCTGTCAGAAGTAGCTGCATCACGTGGTTTTATGGTAATACAAACCTGCCTTGTAGGGTTGTAATATTTTATGTATGTATTTATTATTTGATTTGTATCCTGCCCTTCCACCCAGCAGGAGCCCAGGGTGGCAAATGCTCTAGATCAGGATGGCTGGACTTCATGGTTAGACTAGATCAGGATCTAATACTCTGAATCAGGATGGTTAGACTTCAGGTTTTTGGTATTGATTTTTATTATTATTACAAAAACCCAAGATCCGTCAACCAGAGCAAGCCACAAAATATATGCACTTAGAGTTAAATAATTCTTAGCCCAGGAATTTGTTTTGAGTTCCAAAACTGAACTGAGCTTACAGTATTTCCACACAAAAATCCACTCCTGATTACCCCCCACTTTCTTCTTTTCAGCAGTATAATGGTGGGGTGATCATTTTCTTGTTTTCATTGTGAAACAGGAGTCTGATATCCTCACTGATCTTCTGCGAGTCATCCTGAGATACACCAATACATTTTGATCTACTTTCTGCCCACCCTGCATTTAAAGTGCTATCCAAAAGCTAAACATTATGACATAGATCGGTGGTTCCCAACCTGGGGGCCGCAAAGTAATCTAGAGGGGGCCGCAAACAGTAAAGAAATTATTTATTAATTTTTTTAAAAAAAGTCTTCACTCCCTGGACACTGTCTGCTCCCCACCGCCACTGCAGATGACGCCTCCTCCTTGCTCCAAACGAGAGGGGAGGACTTTTGCTCAAGTTCTAGAGCATCTTTCAGGCACACCAAAGGCAGGCATCTGCCTATAAAATACATGGCAGACACCAAAGGAGGCTGAGGGTGGAGCTACCAGAAAGAAGAGGGATTACTACCACTGACTCCTGTCTCCTCACACTGCCATTGCTGATGACGCGCTTACTCAGAACGAGAGGGCTTTTTGTGAAGCAAACAAGGCTGCAAGGAAAGGCTGCTTTCCCCCTTCCTTCCTGGCAGCCAAGCTATCTTCCTGGACGGAGGGGGTCACAAAACATTTTGAGCTTATAAAGGGGGTCTCGTACTCATAAAGGTTGGGAACCACTGACATAGATCATAAAAAGATACTCATGATCACTTTTTGATACTGAGCTACAAACATTTCCACTGAAAAACCACAGCCCAGAGCTTTCCTGTTTCCCAAATACCAGGAAAGGCTCTCCGGGGGACAGAGTATGTTACAGTGGGAACAGCAGGCTGGAAAGCCCAATTGATAAATAATTTCCCCCACATTTATATTTTGAGTGTAGTTTTGTTTATTAAAGAGCATGATGTCCTCAAGAAAGAATCAGGTGTACTGTACCATGTTGGAAGAATTGTTACAGTTCATACTCTTTTAAGCAGCTTGTTTTTGTTGCAGCCCCCTCAAAATATTTTCATATATAAATATTCAATATATTTAGGTCTGCACTTTCACAGATTTATCTATAAGTCCTATTGATCTCTATAGGCCTGTATATACATGTATAGGATTGTTCCATGAAAGCCTACATCAAAAACCATACATATTCTAATAACAGGCAGTGAAAAATGCAATACTTTAATAACTATAATTATGATAGTTACAAGTTGGTATTTTCTTTTAAAAAGTTGGTGTTTTGATTTTAAAAACTTAAGAATATGCAGGAAAAATGAAGAGTAAAACTATCCACTTTCTACCAAAACTCCTTCTATTGAATGTAGGACTTAACAGGAAACAGTTTCAGGAAGTATAACAGACACAGCATGCCTTCCTTGTTGCCAGTAAAAGGGAATTGTTTCAATGGCGCATTTAATAAGTGTCATTGAAGCCATTTTCTTTCCCTGGCAGCAAATGTGTATATAACAGAGACTACCCTCGTTGAATGTTACATATGAATAACTGTACGAGTGTACAGTCCAGCTACTTGTGTACCGAGGTACACAGACTGTACACTCGTTGACTATTACATGTGAATAACTATACGAGTGTACAGCCCAACTACTTCTGTACCTAGGTACACAGACTGTACACTCGTTGACTGTAACATGTGAACAGGGCCTTTGTGATAAAGTGATGGGAATATGTACTGGAAAGTGTGGAATAACGCTTGATGTAATGTCATCTAACCTCTGAGAACAAATCATAATGAATGTTCATTAAATAGCCAACATTGTCTAATCTCCCTGCAAACAAATCAGGATGAATTCTCAATAAACGGAAACACTTATGTCTGGAAACGTTTAGCATCTCTTTTCCAGGCATAGCAGAACATCAAAGATCATTTTCATCCCCCACAAAAAAGTCTAGTTCTCAGATCACTAGCTGCTTTTGAACTTCAAGAGCAGCAAACCAATATTGAAGGTGTTTGTACCATTCCCCCAGTTGTCAGAAATTGCTGTGTCAGGAAACAGCTCTTACTTTAAACACTGGATGCTTGTAGATGTCACAATTTTGTGGATAGGATTTAATCTCATACTGGTAAATTCTGGTTGTGCAATTAAAGTGGATTTGGTGCTTACAAAAAAAGAAAAGGAAAAAAATGACTTTTTTGTGGTCTGGAAAGTGACAGAAAAATGCACTGGAAAGTATGGGATGACAACCGCTTGATGCAATGGCGTACAACCTCCAAACAAACAAATCAGAATTAATGCTCAACTGTATCGTGTATCACACAATAATACAAGAAATAAAAGGGATAAAATACAATTAAAAATAAATATGAATATATTAATACAATGGATACAATGTTGAACCACAATCCACAAACACACCATGAACCACCTGAATGAAGCTCATGAACCACAGTTTGGGAACCCTTGCTCTTCAGAGTTTTTATTCTTTAGGCCATGTTTCTGAGTAGAACTCTCTCATGGCAGCATTTTTTTTAAAAAGCAGCATTTCTTAAGAAAAGTAAAATACAAGATAATTAAAAAAAATACCCACCACCAGCAATAATAAGGCACCCACTTAGTCTAAGATATAAAACACATTTTTCCTAATTTGTCCATTACAATGTGTCCATACAATAATTTAATAATAAAAAAGTGTAATTCATGTATAGGCAACCTGAAACAAATAGGTCTTCAGAATCTTTGTGAAGGACTGGAACTGGGGGCATATGCTACCTTTCAGGATCTCATACTTGGAATTTGCTACCCTTATCACTCTCGCCTATGCATAATGAAATATGATAGCTGTTTTTCAAAAAGACCTATTAAAAGGCACTCCTACAGCTACCTGAGAGTAGGCCCCATTGAATTCAGTCGGCCTTTTGAGTTAGAATTTTAGTACTATTAGTTGGAATTTCCTACATTTTCTCTAGTAATAACAAATATTCAAAATTCATAAAGCATGACCAACCAACTAATGTTTAAAAAAGGATCATGGTCTCATGCTCACAGGAACATTTGTAACATGCCTTATACCAAGCTAGACGACTGGCCTGTGTAGCTAAGTATACCTGGAGACACTGGGGATTCAGCCCGGGGTCTTTTGCATGCAAAGCATGTGCTCTAAGCCCAGAGATGTAGAATCTGTGGCCCTCCAGATACTGTTGGACAGCAACTACCATGAGTTCCAGACACCATGGGCCAATGGTCAGGGATGATGGGAGTTGTCGTCCAAAACATATGGAATGCCACAGGTTCCCCACCTTGTTTATGGCCTTTCTCCCTTCTTGTATAATGTGTGGCTTTCACTGTGATTAGAACAAGCCCTTGGGGTGCTCCTATATATTACTGATTAAGTAACAATTCTGTGAGCCAGAAATAGGCTGTACGAAATCATATTGAAAACAGTGTTCACATCTATCTTCCAGAGGTGAGACTCTTTAAAAGGGAGTAAGAATAATAAGGCTATGCAAGTCAGTCTAGAACAGCCTCAGGCAAGCCATAAATCTGCGTTCAGCCACCTTTTCCTGGAAAGGCTCCTATTGTTATTTCCTGTCTTTCTTCCAACCAGGAACTGAAGACACCATACATAGGAATCCCATGGCAAATCTCCCATCCAGGACACTGACCAGACTCAGACCAGCAAGGTTGTTGTGTCATGTGCCTTCAGACAATGCTCTGGAAGCATGTCTTCAACAGCTTCATAAAATCAGAAATACAAAAGGCACAGCTTTCTCATTACTATATTACCATGAAGGGAAAAAAACCCAGCCCGTCTCGTTTTTCTGTCATACAACCTCATTTGAGGCGTCCTTGGCCCTGAAGGTGTCACTATCTCATGTTAATTATCATCTTCTGAACATGGTGGGGGTGGGGATGAGGAGAGTATTTAAAAAAAACTCACCCTCTCCAGTGATGTCACCTTTTGCGTGAGGTAAATTCATCAGAATGCAGAATAGGTCAAAGGAGATAAACGTAATGTATAGTTCTGAATGCCTTTCATTGTGCCATTCAAAGAAGAGTATAAACACAGAAAAGAACTGTACGTATTTCATGTCAGGATTGCTCTACAGAAAAAAAAATAGCTATGAGAAGAGAAACAGGGTAGATTTGCCCATGCACCTCACATTTTGAAATGTATCATTTTCATTATGCACATTGCACCTTGGCTAGTTGAAGCTGGCCTCTTAGGGTAAATAGGCACTGTCCCAACCAAGCACAGTTTACTGCCCTCAGCCACTCCCCACCTTACATCCAGTCCAAACAGTGGCAGCACATGCC
Source organism: Rhineura floridana (assembly GCF_030035675.1). Lineage (NCBI taxonomy): Eukaryota > Metazoa > Chordata > Lepidosauria > Squamata > Rhineuridae > Rhineura > Rhineura floridana. The sequence goes on from NC_084480.1 coordinate 291,124,564, forward strand.
AGCTTCCTCCTCCCCAGCCTCAGTGTTGGCCTTGTAGAACTCAGGGGGGAGTAAGATGGGGGCAAAACTAGAAATAGTTGGCTCTGGCTCCACCTACTGTTGGACTCCCTGCCTTCTGCCTCACCAATCCCAATGGGCACCAACCCCCACTGATCCTGGCATATTCTCAAATATGTTATTTGTGGTCCAGTGGCACACACCTGCTCCAGTAGCATACTTGCTCATTTTCACTGAAGTGGCTTGAAACCTCCAGTACAAATGGCATTTACAGGAGGGGGGGCATGATGGAGGTTTATAAAATTATGAATGTTATGGAGAAACTGGGTAGAGAGAAATCCCTCCACCCACCACCACCAATGTACTAGAACATGAGGTCATCCGATGCTGCTGCAACGTGGGAGATTCAGGACAGACAAAAGAAGGACTTCTTCACTCAGCACCATGAGATGTGGCAATGGCCACCAGCTTAGACCCAAGACATATACCTGCCTGAGGTAAAACAGAAAATGGCACACCCCCATCCCAATTCAAGGCCGGTAGTCCAGGTGTGCAGTTATTTTGGCACCCATGGCATAATATCCCACAAGTATGGCTTCCTGGGAGTAAAAATACAACCAATCAAGTTCCCTGAAAGAGTGCCTTCCCCAATATCAACCATTGCAGATTCTACAATCAACAGGTGAGGCCTTGGTGGTGGTGGCACCACCACTGAGGGCTTCTGGCTGACATAGACCCATGACAGGGGTTTTTCAGTGGCAGTTCTCTATTTGTGGAATGCCTTTCCAGGTGAGGTGCTTCTGTCTTCCAGGGCTGGCCCCAGGCTGGCCCAGGCCCTGGCACCCACCCGCACACCCCACCTACTTTTCCCTTGAAGTGAATGCTGGCCGTTGCTGTGCATGCATGCCTGCCATCAACCAGCAACCCTGAGATCACTGGTTGAGATTATGTTCTTAGATCCCCCCCCAAGTTATTATTGATGTGTTTGCCACCCTGGACTCCTTTGAGAGGAAGGGTGGGATATAAATTGAATAATATATATATATATATATATATATTGTTCTTCTTTCATGACACTAAAAATCAGCTGAGGCAGCCACCTTACTCTGCCTAATGGTAGCGCCAGCCCTGTTTAGACTGTTTCAAAAGGAGAAATTGATGGAGGGTAAGGCTAACAATGGCTACTGTAATGGTTACTGGCTGCCTCTAGCATCAGAGGCACTGAGAGCAAGCTCATTGAATAGCAGTGAGAGAGAGCTATTGCCTTCATATCTGGCTTGCTGGCTTCTCAAGAGACATCTAGTTGGTCACTGTGAGAAAGAGAAGGTTAACTAGATAGGCCTTTGGTCTGATCCAGCAGGGCCCTTCTTATGTTCTTATGTACAGAGTGATTACAGGATTGTGTTGAAATTCACCAGAGTGAAACAGCAGTGGGATAAACCAAGTCTGTCTTTTAAAGTTTTAAACCATTCATCATGCACTAGAAGCCAAAGTCTCAGAAACAATTAAAAAAGGAACTTGGTGTTTTGGTAATCTCCAAATGGTAGTGCAAAAAATACACTTTTGTTATTATTATTATTATTTATTTAATTAATTTGTATCCCGCCCTTTAATTTGTATCCCGCTGTTCACACAACTTTGTCTAGAGGGTGAACAGATATGGCCATTTACCAACTGGTAACTTATCAAAGGGTGTATCTAATCATTTGAGAAACTGGTCTATGTGCTGTCTTACCAAATGGTGAGTAAAACCTAGTCATACTTCAGAGGAGATCTGAAACTCCACGAGTGCCAAGATGGTACATTTTTATTGTTGTAAGCTGCTTTGAGATCTAGATGGTGGAAAGCTGTGTATAGTTTTTAAAAAATAAACAAAATTGTCCTCATATCTTGGCAGGACAATGAAAATAGCTCTCCACATGCACTCTATAGTTAAGTTACTGCATGGTAACTGCCTGTCTATATCCACCACAGAGTTAAGATAGGGTTGCCACTGTGAATATATGTGGGGGTATTTTGGAGTGGTGTTTATTTTTAATGGACAGATGTTTTATGCCTTTAACAGCAGTATGGCAGGCAGAAATTCAACAGGTGCAACTATTTCAGTTACTCCACTTCCATCTGGGAAAAGCTTCAATTCTTTAGTTTCATGCAGCTTTTACAATCCGATCCATTATTTTGCGGTGCATAAGAAGGCAAACAGAGATGAATTTTAAAACTAAAGGAATTTGCCTTGTACCAGATTGGATTGTCTGTCCATCTAGACCATCCACTGTCTGACAGCCACCAGTTCTCCAGTATCTCAGGCAGAGGTCCTCCACATCACCTGTTACCTGATCTTTTTAATTGGAAATGCCAAAGATTGAGCCTGGATCCTTCTGCATGCAAAGCACGTGGTCTACCACTGACTAAGCAACCCTAGGCATGTCTGCTCAGAAGAAAGCCCCATTTAGTTAAATAGGAATTACTTCCAGGTGTGTACAAGACTGCAGCCTGAGCTAGGGCCTTTTGACCTCCGTCTCATATTACTTTAGGTGTGTAATGTGGGGGGCGGGGGGAGGGACCTTGCATTGACCCTTTCCTTGGCATTAGCATTTGCTAAGTGTCTTGCACATATAGCTGCTCTTAGGCATACCTTCAATGGCTGGTTGAAAAGTTGGCAACCTTATAGGTGTATGATGGAAGGAAAGGTACAGTGACTGCTGTGCTTCCATGTGAAACAATTGGCCATCTGTGTAACATGGCCCAGCTGTCCCCAAATTTTAAAAAAGCCTCAGGCAAAGGAGAAAATATAGCTAATACTCTGCTTTCTACTTGGCCTATAGCTGTTAGAGGCCAAGGAGCCCTGCTAGGAAAAATAATGGCAACATTAGCAGCTACTGTTTTGTGTGGGCTTGACCAGCTGCAAGTCCTGAGTTAATTTTCTTTCATCTTCTGATGGATGCAAAATCAGTGAAATACTTTAAGTCAATGGTTGCTAAGATTTGCAACTGGGACAGGCTAAAATGTAATTGGTAGTCAATGAATGTTTACCTTTTTTCAGTTGCTAATTGACCAGCAGGTGCCTAAGACCATATAAAAAGAAGACAGGGGAATTCAGGGTGTGGGGGAAGAATAATTCATGCATTCTTAAAAAGAATATACTTTAAAATGTAAAACATTTCTTGTACAAAACCACAGGTGTATCAGTATAGGGAGTTCTGTTATGTTTTGAAATAAGAGAGCTACTGAAGCGTGAAAAAAAATCAAGCAAGATTATTCTGTTTATGATAGAAAAAAGCACATGAACAGATAACAGTTGGTGAAACCATTATTGATCAAACACTTTTGGAAAAAAAGCTTTTTAAGCTACTTGGTAATTATCGTATTTTTCCTCAGAACCACTGTGGTGGTGGGTCAGGATTTCCATTTTACAGCTAAATCAGATTACAATTTACCCAAGGCTATGCTGAAAGTAATGGTCATATATGGCTTTCTAGCTGACTTTTTAAAAACTTGTTTCTGACCAATAAGATATATACCAACAGAATTCAACACAAACTTTGCGTATTAATTCTAGCTCTAGTCCAAAGCACATTTATATCCTTTGATGTAGATATCACGACACAGTGAGACACGGTGAGACCAGAGTTCAATTTCGGAGCCCCCCTCGTAATTCTCGTCTCCGCTTTTATTTTACCTCCGCTTGGAGGCGTGGATTATTTTCTCTCCATAAACAGCCTATGACCTTTAACTATTGTATAACATCACGTACATACATAGTACAACAGCATTATCTACGTGGCAATATGCAGGCAGTTATTTAACCACTACAGATGTCAGTATCGTTTACAGCCATAAAGTTAACCACATCCTGTTTTTCCACTGGTCAGATCGCAATGTCTTGAGAGATAGTGTACTGAGAACAGCAGCGTGGTTTGCCAACGTATGCTGTTCATTCAGTCCACCCCACATCTCCCCCTTTTTTATTTTTTAGCAAAAAGTAATTACTACGTAATGGTCGCGGAGCAACAGGTGTACACGTCTGGAAAAGGTATTGTAAAAAACAGCATAAGCCTATACTTAAAATGAGTAAAAGAATAGCATATCTAAGAATCTGACTTAGCCATCCAGTGGGCAGCCAACTCCAAAGCCACTGCCACCAAGTTGTAGGGGCGTCCTGCAAAATGTTATTAGCTAGATCCTTCAAGTTTTTTACCTGTGTTCTGATTTCAAAACTGTTGTCAGTTAAATTAAAACAGCACATATTCTTTATAGTTTCGCACCCCAACTGATGTTGTAATAGCAGGTAATCTATAGCTGCACGATTATCCAAGATAGCTTGTCTTAATATACCCTGCTCTTCATTTAACAAAGCAATGGCTCGAGAGGTGGCATTTATCATCTTAACATAATTACAGGCTAATTTATGTAATTGATTGCTGTTACTTACTGCCAATGCAGGAAGTCCAACAAGGGAGATGGCTAGTGATACACTTTCTGCTTTATTAAGCAATTCCACCTTGTCATTACAATCAGCCGGCATGGCAACAGCTTCTCTTTTCCTACGTTGGGCTAGCAACTCCCTTTTATGAAGGAAAATGGGAACCAGTCGACTCAGGCAACAGATGGTATCAGAAATATTAGCGGGAACATAATTAAAAGTGGTTTCTCCACATGTCCAAAACCATCCACCTGGTAAAGGAATGTGTCCGTACATACTGGATATGTTAATGTGCTGTGTACAATTCCATGTGGGTCTCCCAACCTTTAGACATCCCTTCTGCACCTTATGTCGACTACAATTAACCATCCGAGCACACGTATTATTAATGGAATTTGCAACATGTGATGTAAATAATTGAAAAGCATTAACAGGCAGCTGGAAGGTTGGAGTTCCCCAATTCGAAACAGTATGATATTTAATCTCTGAAGTATTCATGAACCGCCCAAGTCCTGTAATGTTCCCAATATCCCCAGGTGCTTTGCATACGGGTATTAAACATGTTCCCAACATACCCATTTCCTGTACATGTTCAGTCATGCAAAAGTCACTCACATTTGTCATTCTTGCTAACTGAACCCAGATATTGTGTTGAAACCGCATCCCCAACTCCTGCCCCAACCTGTCAGCCCCGGCGCTTCCTAAAATCCAACAAATGCAAAGTACAAAAATAGAATTTGTATTTAAAGACGCAATTAAAGCAAGAATGGTATTCTCAGTTGTCTTGTCCACCCCGGCTTGTTCCATTGCTTTTTCTGCTTGTGTTGCTAAGTTCTTTATTTGGCCCCAAGTCACGGGAGGTTGCGGAACATTCCGACCACGCTTCCTGGAAGACATCCCAGTATCCTGGAGTTGCAGAGAAAAATTAGGGATGGGATTCTTAAGATTATCGTGCCAGGACATCGTCTTTCCAGGGCCGGATACACCTAGCAGGTACCCACACAGGACCGTCAGGCGTAGACACAGCCGCGTAACCTCGACCCCACGTTATAAGCGGAACTGGGCCTTTCCACTCTGGATTTGGTAGTTGCCGAAACTGCACCCGCGGGGCAGGTAGAGACTCCGACTGCTGAAAATGCCGCTGCGCTCGAGTAGAAAAGGAAAAATGAGTATTGGGAGATTGAGACAAATTTAAATGATTAATGGTAAACAACACTTGTGCCAGCCACTCCTCTTTGGTGGCCAATCCCAGTGGTACTCCTCCTTTTTGTTTTTGTTTAAGCAAATGCTCTTTAAGGGTACGATTGGTACGTTCGACGACAGCTTGACCTGTAGAATTATAAGGAATACCAAACAAATGTGTAATGGACCACTTAGTGCAAAACTGTGCAAATTGCTGTGAAACATATGCAGGACCATTATCAGTTTTTATCGTCTGAGGTTGGCCCATGATGGCAATAGAACGAATGACATGATTAATAACATTCTTAGTTTTTTTCCCCTTTCTGAGGAGTTACCCATATGTATCCGGAATATGTATCTACTGTAACATGCAAATACTTCCATGGGGAGAAAGTAGGAAAATGTGTAACATCCATTTGCCACAACTGGTTAACTATGAGACCTCGTGGGTTCACTCCTGGTTCTGGGGATAGAGTTAACTGTGTGCATTGGGGACATTGTTGAATAATGGCAGAGGCTTCCTGGGCAGTAAGATGGAATTGCTTCTGGAGTGCTTTAGCATTTTGATGATGAAGGGCATGACTTTCTATGGGTGTGCAAAGGAGGGCACGAAGAGCCTGATCAGCATATTGATTACCTTCTGTTAACAATCCTGGGAAAGGTTGATGACTGCGAATATGAAATATAGCAAATCGACAAGACCGAGTATGTATGAGTTTTTGAAGTGTAAGCATAAGAGCAAGTAGATTAGTGTCCAGCATGGGAGAGACATAACTACCGGGTAATGCAAGTACAACATTCTTAACATAAAGACTATCGGTAATAATGTTAACCTCCTGATCTGCAAAAGTCAACAGCGCCATACTAACAGCGGCCAACTCAGATCTCTGAGCGGAAGTTTGGGGTAAGGTGAAAATTGTCTTCCAAACCCCCTGCTCGTGCCATGCAACAACCCCTCTAGTTGGACTGCCATCAGTATAGACCGTGACCGCAGGTAAGGGTTGTAAACTGATTACAGATTGAAACTGGATAGGAATTTTTTGTGTAATTTGAAGCCGTGGATCTGATGAGGAACGACATGAAATTGTGCCCAAATAAGAGACTAAAGCCCATTGAAGGTCATCAGAAAGTGCAACAGCATTTTCCCATGTGTAAAGTTTAAGAGGCAACGAAATTTCAACCGGATCGATACCTAATAATTGCCTTGATCGTAATCGTGCTTTTTGGATTATTTCTGCTGCTTGCATTGGCAAAGTTGTGATAGATGACTTTGGTGTATGGGCTAAGTAAAGCCACTCTATTATATGTGTAGCATTGGAGCCTGACTCCTGAGTGAGTGCAGCAAAAAGTTGGCTTCCATCAAATAAAACAAATAAAATCAGTGGTTTATTCAATATTTGTCGATCCACCCAAATAGCTTTTAACGTTGTAGAAACTAATTCTAGGGATTGCCTTGCCTGTTTCGTTAAAGTAATAATATCTGCAGGTTGACGTCCTTGTTTTAAACATTCAAATAAAGGCCCCATGTCTTGAGTGGTAAGTTTACAATATGGTCGAATCCAATTAATAGAACCCAAGAATTGTTGTAGTTCTACATAAGTTGGCTTCATTGACAAAGTAAGACAGGGCAATACAGGAGTGGAGTAGGATTGCATTAATTTATGTCCTAAATACAGAAATGGTTCTTTGAGTTGTACCTTTTCAGGGGCAATCTGCAACCCTGACTGTGACAAATGATCAGTAAGGTGTTGTTGCCACATAGATGGGAGGGTTCTCCCAGCCACCAAGATGTCATCCATATAATGGTAGACCAATAATGTAGGGTATTGAGCCCGAAAGGGTCGCAGGGCCATGTCTACAAACTGTTGACATAGGGTTGGACTATTTAACATGCCCTGAGGTAGCACTTTCCATTGATATCGTTGCGCAGGGCCAGAGTTATTATATACGGGAACAGTAAACGCAAATTTCGGTGCGTCTTGCGCTTGTAACGGTATTGTGAAAAAGCAATCTTTCAGGTCTATAATAGCTAAGGAATAGTCATATGGAATTAAATTTGGATTGGGCGTCCCACATTGTAGCGGACCCATGGGCACAATTAATTTATTTATTTCTCGTAAATCATGTAAGAGCCTCCACTTTCCAGATTTCTTTTTAATCACAAACACTGGGGTGTTATAAGGGCTATTACTTTCTGCTATATGATCAGCTTCCAGTTGCTCCTTTACCAGTTGGTGCAGAGCTTCTAATTTTTCTTTGGGTAAGGGCCATTGTTCTACCCAAATGGGTATGTCTGTCTTCCATTGTAAAGGAAGAGCTGCCTTTTGTTGGCTAATCATTAATAACAATGGTGGTCTGGAATTGCTCCAGTAAATCCCTTCCCCACAGATTTACTGAAATGTCCAAAATACAAGGGCGAATGTGGGCTATACGATCACCATCAAGAGCAACAACTTGTATCCAATCCTTACTCCGTTTTGAATCCTGAGCTCCGCCCACTCCCCACACAGAAGGGGCCACTTCTACTGGCCAAGAGGATGGCCAGTTATGTTCAGCAATTACTGTGACATCTGCCCCAGAATCTATAATACCTTCAAAAATAACATTGTTTAAACAATACTTACGAACCGGTTTCTCCCTGGTCACTTCTGCCAGTACTGCAGCTACCTGTGGATGGAAAGGATTACCTGAAATACTCACACTCGGCGATTTCGTCCTTGTAGATCCGAATCCACCAGTACGTTTTTGGGAGGAAGTGTTCGATGTGAAAAGACGATATGGCAATAACAATAGTTGCGCAAAAGAATCTCCCTTCTTCAACTGAAGGGGAAGGTGACTCCAATACTGAATATAAATAATTCCCTGATAATCAGAATCAATAACACCAGGTACCACCATTATATTATTCTTGGAAGCAGAGGATCGCGGTAGTACAAGGCCTACGGTGCCTTCTGGTAAAGGGCCAGTGAGTGTGGTAGGCATTAAAAGAACTGCTCCAGGCAAAGGAACATCTTTTGACTCTGCATGTATTAAATCAATTCCAGCGCTTCCTTGAGTAGCAGGGGTGGGTACACTTCCTTGAGATTCGGGGCTGGAAGCCTGCCCCAAGTTCAGTTTCCCTCAATAGGACGGGAAGACACGTTGGTATTGGTAGTGGGAGCTGAACGACACTGATTAGCCCAATGATAACCCTTTTTACATTTCGGACAGATTTTCTTTGGCCGGTTTGTAACAGTGCCCCCACCTTTAAATGCTCCTCCGCCAGGAGCCCGACATTCCCTTCTGAAATGACCAGGCTTTTGACAATTAAAACAATTGCCTGTAGGTTTGTTACCCTGTCTTAATGCCCCAGCTAACAATGTCATGGCATGAACATGTGTACCTACCTCTGCACAAGCTTGAATCATGTCTCCCAATTCATATTGCGGTCTATGAATAATGTTTTTCAAAATCTTTTTACAGTCTGTGTTAGAATTCTCGTAAGCTAATTTTAACAATAATTCCCCTTGTGCCTGAGGGTTATCAACCTGCCGTGTCAGAGCCTCTTTCAAACGGTCAACAAACTGAAAATAGGGCTCTGTTGCTTGCTGCCGTACATTCGTAAAAGAACGTAAGGGTTCTTTCCCAGCAGGCACCTTTTTAAATGCTTTCTGTATACACTCAGCAGTTCGATGAAATGCGGCTTCAGGCAATACCCCTTGTTGTGCTATGGTAGCAAAATTACCTGACCCATAAATTTGCTCGGGAATGATATTAGCATCCCCAGCTGCTATAGCAGCATGTCTAAATTCTTGGTCCCAAACTACATATTGCGAAGGAGTCAAAATCATCCTAAAGAGATCCTTCCAATCTTGAGGGATCATGTTATATCCAGTAGCTACTCCTTCCAACATCCCTTGTACATAATTAGCCGTAATCCCATATTCTCTTACTGCCTTATTTATTTCTCTAATAACAGAAAACGGAAGAGCTGTCCAAGTTGCTATGCGATTATTAGCATTATTAGGATCTGGCTGATATGTAACGGGAAAAGCTGAAATTGTACCCTCCCATTCTCCCATTTCTTCCATAGATAATAATCCTGAGGCTGCAGCCTGAGCTATGGCTGCTTTAACCTTCCCAGTAACCTGTTCTTGTTGAACTGGAGGGCTATATGGAGGAGCATTTACAAATTTCTCAATATCCTTTTCAGGTGTAGGTAAAGAAAGTTGGGGATAAAGAGGAGTTTTCTGGTCAGAATTGGCAAACAGCGATGTCTCTTTTATCCCTAAATGACTAATGGCCTCAGCACACTTTTGCCATAATAAGAGATGGTGAATAGGTGCTCTTGGTTCTTCATGTAATTTTCTCCCTATCTTTATCCAATCTGACTGACGTAGTGATCCTTGCTCTGGATACCATGGACATTGACATTGAATTGTTTTTAACAATGATTCAATGTGAGAACGACTTATAAAAGCTGAGGTATCCTGTTTTAAAATTTTTTGTAGCTCTTGTGCATGAACCTTCTGCTGAGCTGACAATTCCCCCCCCATACTCACGAATGGGAGCTGTACGCTGAGGTGCACCGTTGGCTGATCCTGCCAGTGGGTACGAGGGTGTTTGTTCTGAATCACGTCGGGGTCACCAGATGTAGATATCACGACACAGTGAGACACGGTGAGACCAGAGTTCAATTTCGGAGCCCCCCTCGTAATTCTCGTCTCCGCTTTTATTTTACCTCCGCTTGGAGGCGTGGATTATTTTCTCTCCATAAACAGCCTATGACCTTTAACTATTGTATAACATCACGTACATACATAGTACAACAGCATTATCTACGTGGCAATATGCAGGCAGTTATTTAACCACTACAGATGTCAGTATCGTTTACAGCCATAAAGTTAACCACATCCTGTTTTTCCACTGGTCAGATCGCAATGTCTTGAGAGATAGTGTACTGAGAACAGCAGCGTGGTTTGCCAACGTATGCTGTTCATTCAGTCCACCCCACACTTTTGGATGTACTTGGACATTCTAGAAAATGTACTCAACGGCTACAGAAACATGCAAGGGATAAACTTCCAAACACAAAACTGAGAAATAATAATACACAGCAGTTAAGATTTAAACCCACCCACACCCAATTCACTAGAACCAGTTAATTTCCAAGTAAGAAGTTACATAGGAAGTGGGAGCAAGCACAGACATAGTTTGAGATATTAGGTGCTGCATTAGTCATAGTAAATTCAATATTTTCAAGTGGAGAAAACAAATCAAATAACTTCTTACTAGCTGCCATCTGGTGGCTACTCTGAATAGTGACTACATAATCCAAATCGTGGGAAGAGGGCAAAGCTGTAATGCTGATAGGAAAAACAATCTAAAGGGATGTAGCATTTTAACATTCCCTCACATTTTGTTCTGCAAGCCTAGGCATTTATCAACTGCTTATGAGCCTTTACATTTCTCACAGCACACAAGACAGTAAGATACCTCAGAGCTAGTTAATAATATCTTGGAAACCCAGTCCAAAAACCTGTACTGTATTACAAAACAGATACTGCCTTTGCTTGTCTTATGGGCCTACCTTACTCTTAGTCCTTCATGTAACTTATTCCTGAGTGAAAAACTCTTGACCCTTGAACTCAGTAGTAGTGCTGACATGAAACCATTTTGCCTTTAAGGGACACCGCTCCTACTGGAAAATGCAGTAGGAAAGAACTGTTAAGGTTATCAATAAATGTGTTTATAGGTCTAAATTTTCCTTGTGCTTTTGTTTACCATTGTCAAACAATAACAATTGTACAAACATATAATTGATTAGAACCCATGTTTTTAAAAAAGATTATGGCATGACACTCTCTGAATTAATCTAATCCTTTTTATGCAAGTGTTGACATTTCAGAAGCATACAACTGGGAAGTACTTTAAGATCCCTTAGATTAGCACACTGTCTTGAGGGAAAAACCTCAAGTACATCTTATATTTGCCAAGAGACTTCTAATAAATTCTTCCGCTTCTCCAGCCATCTTACTGACTTTTCCAACTGTTCTTGAATTTAATGGAATATTCAGGAGTGGCTCCTGTGCCAAACAACTATAAAACATTTCTGTCTGCTGTCTAGAAGCAGGGGAAAACATGCTTTTAGGGACAATTTGGAAGGTTATATTGTAAAATGGAGGCTGGTTTATGAATGTGTTAACGCTATTTGATATTCTCTCAGTTTAACTACTACATTTTGACTGTAGATTAATATATAAATTCATTCAACTGCAAAGGCATTGAAGCTAAGGTGAACATAGTGGCTCACCTGTGACTATCCCTTCACACATGAAAGTCATGACTTGATGTTTAATGACATATACATTACTATAGACTGTTGCATGCACTTAGACATTGCCTACAAAATACAAGAGGCAGATCTGCTCAACATTTGCATATGGTAATTTATATGTATAGATGCACATTTAGAAGTGATTACAATGTAAACACAAATACATCTCACCATAAGGGAAAGAGTGTGACCAGCTGACCAGTTTGCCTGTTCAGTCTGTTCCCAAGTCCAAATCATAGATAGGCATCTGCCTGTTCTCACTTATATTCTTTACCTTTAAACCAGACTTGGAACAGACAGCCCTTCAGAGGAATGCCCTCTGTAAAGACAAGCCACATGGACAGCCAACATGCCCTTTATTCCTGCTTGTATGGTAAACCCATTTTCATTTTTTAGACAGTAGGAAAATTAAATGCATAACAGGACAGTGGTGAATGACATCCTTTTGTGAAGTTACCTACTTTCTAAAATACCCATTCCCAACCTTGTGCATAGATATTGGTTTTACCATGTAAAGGAGTACAGTAGGGCCCTGCTCATACAGTGGGTTACGTTCCGGACCCCCGCTATAAAGCGAAAACCGCTGTAAAGTGGATCCCATTGACTTACATTGACCAAAATGGCGTCCGGTGGCAAAAAACCACCATAAAAGCAGAACAAGCACTGTAAAGCGGGGCCTTTCTACAATTCACAACCGCTGTATTAGCGGAACGCTGTAAAGCGAAGCACTGTAAAGCGGGGCCCTACTGTATGCAATCAAAATGCACATTTATCCCAGCCTGGGAGTTTCCAAATGTTTTTCCTAATTGAGTGTGTGGTTTACTTCCTTCAAACACTCTTTCTCTCTCTCTCTTTCTCTCTCATAGGTGTTGCCTAATTCCATATGCAATTACTGTTTCTGGGAGACCCGTTCCATGTTCTTGAAGAGGCAGAATATCCATTCCAGGTTTTATGCTAGTCTGGAAAGATATTGCAGTCTGGGAAGCATTATTTGGGCGTGGCTATGGCTTAAGCTTGTGTGCTTGGTTTGTGCAGAGTGGGCTATTAAACTCTGTAGTATGGTTGGTTTTCTAAGGCTGTTAATACAGACACAGTGCTTGTGGCATTTTGGAAATAGGAAAGATGATCTAATCAATACAATCAAGGCACTTTTAAAGACACCTTTGAGGCTTGTAAAACAAGATAATGTTTTGAATTTTACTGGAGAGAGAAATGCTGTGCCTTAAACCTCCAAGTTTTTTTTTCATTCTATGGTGGTCAGTTGACTCCTCTTGAAAGGACCCCTGAGGCAGAACTCGATTAGACAAGGAGGGAAATTAACTTAGATGCACTGAAGTTTAAGAGATAAGGCTGATTATTTTGGGGCCTTCACTGGGCCTGGGTTTAAGCTATGTGATAATGGTGGTAGTGTTGTCTAGCAAACATGGCTCCTGAAGAGAAATCCCTGCATGCTTGAGGGTTGTGATGAACTTGTATTCTTTAAAAGTTGTGTTGGTTTATATATGTATCCTTCAAAAAAATATTGCGTATATTGTCGGTTACAATTATTGTAAGGCAAATGTATCTTGCTGGAAGAGGTGAAAAAGGGATTTTTTCCATATTCTTATTTTCATGAAGTCAATTTAAACCATACAAACAAAAATGAATAAAGGTCAAATCATAAGTATAACTTTATAACCAAGAGCAAAGGTTTATAGCCATTTTATAACATTGAAAAAATACATGTGGCTGGACATTATCTTTAATTCTCATTCCATTTTTTCCCTTTTACTTAGACGTATATAAAACACGTTCAAAACACACATGTGGATACATGAAAATTATAAATAAATGAAATTTATGTACACTACATATGAATTATCTATACAATTATAAATATAACGTGTATACAATATCTGTTTAAGTCATATAGTATAAGAAACTCATTGCTTAATTCCTTTGTCCCTTGTCTTAATTCCTCTATCCATCCTTTGACATAATAGGCATATAAATCAATAGCAAATATGCTTAATATATGTTGATGTCCACATTATACTATTTCATATATCTAATTTTGCTCAGTAAACCTGAACATTGAAGCTAAATTGCAAATTTTATTAATTATGTATGCTAGTATATTCGGCATTTACGATTTAGTGGCAATTAAAATGTTTGCTGCTGATAATACCCACTAATTCTGAATGTTCACTTACTATTTTCCAATACACTTTTCTGGACCTGTAGAAAGTAAAATTTGTACATAAGATTTGCTGGAAGTTATTTCCTCTATAGCAGAATAACACCTCCCTGAGGGCCATTGTATTTATGACTTAGCACCTCCAGTTTACAACGGATGTCTTGTATCCGCCATCTCAGTAGTCTAAGCTGATCACGTACTCAGGGAGTGGGTAGCTCGTGATCAGTGAATGACCAGAAGTATGCCAGTATTAGTGATCTGAGGATGACCGGAAGTGTGCCAGGTCTGCTGAGCTGCTGCAAACTGGATGTTAGCCAATCAAAGGTGTAGTACTGTAGAATTACCAGAGCTTGGAAAAGTTACTTTTTTGAACTACAGCTCCCATCAGCCCCAGCCAGCATGGCCACTGAATTACCTTATATGGAGTTCTTCCTGTAAGTTGTTTACTTGAGGGTATAAATACCGGAGCACAATAGACAGTGGGCATCGACCGTGCCCACACGACTACTGTTGCTGAGTGTGTGAGTGCCTTTCTCTTTATAATAAAATATTTTTTACTTTTAAAACTGCTGTCCGGCTCCTTCTTATGACCAGAGCGAAGAACGGGCTCATTTATAACACAACAGATTTTTAAAAAATTATTGTTATATTGGGTTTTTTTATTGGTTTCTAGTGTTCTGGTTCTACGTATTCTAGCTGCTGTTACCAAGTTTGATATGGGTTGTAGATCTACTACTTCAATTTAATTTTTTCAAATATAGTGAGTTGTACATCTACTACTTCAATTCCTTATTTTCTGGATTTGGTGTTAACCAAATTTGGTGTGGTCTGTAACCTCATCCCAAAATCTCCTGGAGGTTTAAACAAGTCCGGAAGGTATTTAAAAGTCTGCTTTATAAGACCTATTTTGCCAACACCTATTTTGCCTCCGTTTTCTCCCAAAAAGGGAACAGTGTGCAACCTTGCATCGGTAGCAATCTCAGTAAGGGGTCGGGACTGCAGTTCAAGATTGATAAGGAGATAGTCAGGAAATACCTAGTTAACCTAAATGAGTTCAAATCTCCAGGGCCTGATGAACTGCATCCCAGAGTATTGAAGGAACTTGCGGATGTACTCTCAGAACCTCTTGCCATCATCTTTGAGAAATCCTGGAGAACGGGAGAGGTGCCGGAAGATTGGAGATGGGCAAACGTCATCCCGCTCTTTAAAAAGGGTAAAAAAGAAGATCCGGGGAATTACAGGCCGGTCAGTCTGACTTCAATACCGGGAAAGATATTAGAACGGATAATAAAAGAGTCCATTGGCAACTATCTAGATGACAATGCTATGATTAGTAGGAGCCAGCATGGGTTTGTCAAGAAAAAATCCTGTCAAAACTAATCTCATCTCTTTTTTTGATCGGGTCACTAGCCTAGTAGATGGTGGAAATGCTGTAGATGTCATCTATCTAGATTTCAGCAAAGCGTTTGACAAAGTCCCCCACGACCTTTCGATTAACAAACTCGTCAAATGCGGACTACATGGAAATACTGTCAGGTGGATTCACAACTGGTTGGAAAACCGTACTCAAAAGAGTGGTCATCGGTGGCTCTGCTTCGGACTGGAAGGAGGTTTCGAGTGGAGTGCCACAGGGTTCTGTCCTGGGGCCGATATTCTTCAACATTTTTATCAATGACTTAGATGATGGGGTGGAGGGAAGCCTTATGAAGTTTGCGGATGATACGAAACTGGGAGGGATAGCTAACACAATGGAAGACAGGAATAAAATCCAAAGGGACCTGGATAGACTAAGAAATTGGGCTGAAATTAATAAAATGACATTCAATAAAGACAAATGCAGGATTCTGCATTTAGGCCACAAAAACAAAATGCACGGGTACAGGATGGGAAATACCCGGCTTAGCAGTAGTGCGTGTGAGAAGGACCTTGGAATTGTAGTGGATCGCAAGTTGAACATGACCCAGCAGTGTGATGCTGCAGCAAAAAAGGCAAATGCGGTTTTGGGCTGCATAAACAGAGCTATAGTTTCCAGGTCAAGGGAAGTAATAGTCCCACTATATTCTGCATTAGTCAGGCCTCATCTGGAATACTGCGTTCAGTTCTGGGCGCCTCATTTTAAGAAAGATATAGACAAGTTAGAGCAGGTTCAGAAGAGGGCGACGAGGATGATAGCCGGTATGGAGAACAAGTCTTATGAGGAAAGGTTGAAGGAACTTGGCATGTTCAGTCTGGTGAAGAGAAAGCTGAGGGGTGACATGATTACACTCTTTAAGTACCTGAAGGGCTGTCACATAGAGGAGGGTACAGATTTGTTCACTGCTGCCCCAGAGGGTAGGACTAGGTCTAATGGTTTTAAGTTGCAGGAGCATAGATTCAGATTGGACATTAGAAGGAACTTCTTGACAGTAAGGGCAGTTCGGCAATGGAACCGACTGCCTAGGGCGGTGGTGGGATCCCCTTCGCTGGATGTCTTCAAGCAGAGGCTGGACAGCTATCTGCGGAAGATGCTCTAGCTGTGGATTTCCTGCTGTGAGCAGGGGGTTGGACTCGATGGCCTACAAGGCCCCTTCCAACTCTATGATTCTATGACTGGAATGTCCTTCATATACCTGGATTATTATGATAGATTTTACTTAATATGGGTTAAGATGCTTGTAATACATTTTAGAATTTAAAAACATGCTCAGGAGAATGGTACATAACCGAATTGTGTATTCAGAGCAAGAGGAATGCACAAAAAAACTACAGAGGAGCATCCACCAAATGAACCACACACATAAAAATAATACTTCTCATGATGCTGATAAATATTTATTAATTTAACGAGTGCTTTCTATCACAACGGACATATGTACCAATTTATGTAATGTTTAATAACAGGAACAACTAAAACTGGTGTTAATTTCAATATATACTAATATCCTTAAAAATACCCAAACATAGCTTTTTAATATATATATTTATATATATATATAAACATGCCAAAATACAAGTTATAAAAAGTGCATAGTAAAAATTAAGTTATAAAAACATCTTATAAACCACATGCTTATTTGCAGCTATAAAAAACATTACATATAATTACACAGATAATCTGTGCCAGTATCATGTTCAGTAACTCAAAGGTCATAGCTATCACAGAAGCAAATATATCTAGTACAGAAGTCAGCTATAACTTAAATGTTTTTTAGAGCCAGGAATCATCACCAAATGGCCACTTTACCTAGCAGTCTCAGGAAGTGTTAAGAAAAAGCAAATAGATGTATTTTGATAGAGAACACAGCTGTTGGAAATAGAGTTAGAGACCATTACCAAATTTGCTCTTAATGGGCAACTTCAGGGAATCAAAAGAAACCCCTACTTTAACTATCAAAGGGAAATATAATCCAGTTTCTCATTCAAACAGCATGGAAAGAATCAACTGTACTTTTTTTCTGAATAAGATCCTAGTATTCCCTTGATTAGATCTTTCCTCAAAACTGTACATCTGGCACTGTCTTTTCTCCAAAAACATGACACAATAATGGAGCGCCCACCTTCCTATTTTTATTATTACAAAGATACTCATCTATCTTTTATGCACTCTAGATTTTTGTTTTGTTTTGCATAGCCATAGAATAATGTACAACTCATTAATTGGGCTGCATAGTGCAAAATGTCTTTTAAAGAGTACTATTTATGGTTGAAATAACCCCCAAAGCCATTCCTTTTACATGCATAGTTGTGTTTTTTGTAGAAAAGGAGATGCTGGTACTCATAGCTTGACCCCTCCCATCTTCTTGCACCGCCAAGTGGCAACTGGTAGTCATTAGACATGGCAGGGCTGCTAAGAGCTCATGAAGATGTGGCCAGTGAAGTCAGAGAGATGTGGCCAAGTAGTGGTTTTCTGCCCATCTTTTTCTCTTACAAAGTAACTGGGCAATTAAGCATTGCAGTTCTACAAATACTTCTTGTTATGTGCCTTCAAGTCGATTACGACTGATGGCGACCCTATGAATCAGCGACCTCCAAGAGCATCTGTCATAAACCACCCTGTTCAGATCTTGTAAGTTCAGGTCTGTGGCTTCCTTTATGGAATTAATCCATCTCTTGTTTGGCCTTCTTCTTTTTCTACTCTCTGCTGTTTTTCCCAGCATTATTGTGTTTTCTAGTGAATCATGTCTTCTCATTATGTGTCCAAAGTATGATAACCTCAGTTTCATCATTTTAGTTTCTAGTGACAATTCTGGTTTAATTTGTTTTAACACCCAAGTCTTTTTCTCAGTCCATGGTATGCGCAAAGCTCTCCTCCAAGACCACATTTCAAAGGAGTTGATTTTTCTCTTACCCATCTTTTTCACTGTCCAACTTTCACATCCATAAATAGAGATCAGGAATACCATGGTGTGAATGATCCTGACTTTGGTGTTCAGTGATACATCTTTACATTTGAGGACCTTTTCTAGTTCTCTCACAGCTGCCCTCCCCAGTCCTAGCCTTCTTCTGATTTCTTGACTATTGTCTCCATTTTGGTTAATGACTGTGCCGACAATTTCTAACTTTCCCTGATTCATGCTTCTCACATTCCATGTTCCTATTGTGTGCGTCGTACAACTCCGGACTCTCCTTTCGCATCTGTGCGCGTCAGCCTCTGGGCTTCCTTTGGGCTTTGACCCAGCTGCGTCATTAGTCACAGCGCTACTCATACTTGTCCTTTGTTCTTCCTCAGTAGCTCAGTGAGTGCCTTCTGACCTGGGGGTCTCATCTTCCAGCACTATCTTGTGTTGCAGTTTGGATACTCTGTTCATAGGGTTTTCATGGTAAGAGATATTCAAGGTGGTTTACCATTGCTTTCCTCTGAGTTTGGATGCATCTTAGTCTGGTGTCTCAGCTTTGACCATTCCACCTTGGGTGCCCCTGCTAGGAGTCTAGCCTCTTTATCTAGACTTCTGACAGCATTGCTCTCAGCTTCTTCAACACTCTCAAATCCCCTCACCACATTAAGGCGTGCATCCTAAAGGGATACTTAGCACCTAACTAAACTGAAAGATGTCTTACTTTGGCTCAGAAGGTGTCCCTGCTGCCACAGTTGCTTATCTGTTGGAATAAAGGTTGTGCACTCCTCTAGTTCTGGTTCTCTGTGTCCTCATCCTTTGCAAAGAAACAGTGGACTCTTAAAACATAGCAGTTGTATCAGTACTTAGCACCTAATTGTCTTAACCTGTCTGAGAATTGCTGTCACGATTTCTTGTGGGTTCATGCCAAAGAAACCATACATTACTCAGAAGTAAGTCCCACTGAATTCCTTGAGGATTCCTCTGTGATTATGCATAGTGTCACAGCTTGACTTGGTTAGTCTTAAAGGTGTCACACAGGACTGTTAGCAAATGCCCTATAAATTTCCAGACCTGTAGGAAAAGATTATTCCCCTGCCTCAGCATATTCAGATGGAGGATATTAAATGGACTAGGCCCTGGGAGATCAGGGTTAAAATCACCACTTAGCCACGAAGCTCACTATGTAACCATGGGATGATACGCGTTTCCCAGCCTAACTTACCTTGCACGTTGAAGATAACATAGGGAAAAGGTGAATGCCACCTTGGAGGAAAGGTGGATTGGGATTGGCTGAGCAGTTGCAAAGCTGATTAGGCAGAGAACAGGAGATTGGGGGGAAGTCTCTAGGAATCCCTAAGTTGAAATGGAACGATGTGTGTCTGTGTGAGTATAGGACAGGAAAGAGTGTGGCTTTGTGATTCTGGGGAAACTTGTAAAAAAACTGCTTGAAATTTCGGTTGGTAGGGCAATGCCCTGGTTTGCCCCAATGGTCTGGCCTCTGTTGCCCCTCCCTCTTCTCTTTTGAAATTGTGAAGAACTTTTAATTAAAAAGTTGTTAAGAAAAACAACAAATACATAATAAAAATAAAAAATGTTTAACATTTTATAGATGCCATTTATTCTTTTGAGTTTTAAAGCATATAAAAAATGAAAAGATACCAAAATTGGGATTTCATAGAAAATTCCAAATGTTCATCAACTTCTCATTTTACAAAATGTTATGACTTCATTCCTTGCTGTTGATGTCTACCGTTGAACATCGTCCGCAAAGTAACCTTAACTTGATGTATTTTGTAGGATGAAGTGTGGGATGGGTGACTGAACAAATTGGATAAGCGCCAAAATGTTTTTTGTCATCAACAAAGCTCTGGTCAGGCTGACAATCAGCTTCATTTGTAAAAATCCTTGTTCACATTCACTTTAAGGAAATGGGAATAGGACTCAGAGCATGTTTCATATGCAGCCATTTTTCTGGAAATGTCTTTTTGGACAGATACTCAAGAAATCCATGAATCGTATCTCTTTCATTTAGCTTAAGTCTGATTAACAAATTTCTAATCTCACTGAATGTCATATGAGTGCTAATATCTTCAAGCCACTGTTTTTGTTCTAGCAACCAAATCCATTGCATTAAATTAGCATCGCCGCTATTAAACAACTTTTTCTGAATTTGCTTTTTTAAGTTTTTATAAAAAGCATCCAGATCAATCAGAGGATCAGTTTTTGAATCTTTTTTGTGAAGTGAAACTTCACAAAAACAGATTTTTGGCAGTTTTGGTGGCATATTCATGATAAGGGCCTTTGATCTTTCATCTTTCTTCAAAAATTTGCACCAGAGCTTTTATCTTTTGATCCGCTCTGTACAGGGCCATGTTTGTTCTTGCAAGTCCAAGATCAATTTAGACAATTATTGAAGAGAATCACACATCAATTGTAGATCCAATACATATTATACAGATGTAATTTGTTGCTGTAAGCCCTCATGAACATTTCTCTTTTTTGTCTCTCATGAATCATGCTTCACTTCTTTGAAATGCTGCACCAAAGCTTCATAGTTCTCTCACACAGCTAAAAACTGACTGGTAACTGGATGCCACTCATCATGTGCTTAAAATCTGGCCAACTTTTACAAGTTGAACCTTTAGCAAGTTCACACACTCTTGCAATGTTGTGCTTTTTTTGGCAATGTGTGATACAGGACATAAAGCTTATTGAGGAATGATTTAAATCTGTTGATTCCCGAGACAGCTGTTACCGTATTTCTGACTGATAGTTCTAACAGTGGCGTCACTAGGGTTGGTGTCACCCGGTGCAGTAACTCCTTGGCGAGCCCCCAAATGTCCTGCTGAGCACGCACGCACAAGGCCAGCCACCCATGCCCCTGGGAGGGCGTGCGCCGGAGGGGCACCCAGCTGGAGAAGCAGGCCTGGGAATGCCGGTGCGCCTCCCTTGCCCCACTGATGCTGCTCCCGGTCTCGCCTGCCCGCCTACCTGCCTGCCTCCGAGGAGGAGTTGGCTGCTCCGACGCCAACCTGGAGTGCTTCTTGGCTCCTTTGCTGGGCAATGGCACGGGCACCCTGCCCCGCGACAGGGCGGCTCTGGGTGTCACCCCCCTCATGGTGTCACCTGGGTGTGGTCCGCACTCCCCGCGCCCCGCTAGTGATGCCACTGAGTTCTAATCTGTGATTAGCACAGTGCCACACTATTACAGAAGGGAATCTTCTTGCGCAAATAATATAATGTGCCGCAATTGACATACTTCAAAGTATAAAAGAAGATTTGGTATCCCCCATTCTCTCTGTTTTGTTGTTGCGGCTGAGGGGCGAAATAAGACACAGACACATAAGCTTGGGTTGAACAAGGGCCACTTTATTAAATTATAGCAAAAATCCCTTTTAAAGTGACCTGCAGAGGGAAAACCTAGGTGCGGGAACTGTCTATAAGCAAGCATCTTGCCATACACCTCTTGGGCGACCAGCCCCTGCTGGGGGTGAGGGCAACCCCATCTGCTTACCCCTTACACCAGCCACACCCAGTAGGTGAGTAGGGAGGGCTCCTCACATCACCACCCCCCAGGACTGCACAACCCTCAGGTGGATGAGTTAAGTTGGCCCCAGAAGCAGCCCATATCCTGCCCTTGAGCTGTAAAGCCCTGACAGACAGGCCTCTGGAACCGCCAATCACCTCCTAAGGGGGCCACCTAGCTGTCCTTACCTATTTCCCTTCCCACACCTTCCCACCACAAAAGGGGGACAAATCTGTATTTAGTCCCTGTGACGCCCTTCCCTGGCTCTCCCTGTCAGGTTCCTACCTGCTCGTGGCTACTGCCTGTCACTAGGCACCACCAGGGACTCCACCAGTCCGGACTGTCCTTTTTTATGGTTTCCCTCTCCGCTCTAGCACAGATCTCAATAGGCAGCACCACCAGTCACGTCCTATAACCAGTATCCCCAGAGACTCTGCCTGAGTCTCTCTCAATCAGGTTACCTCTGTGACTGCGTGCTTAAACTGTCCCAATCCCTTTGATCTATACAGAATGCATATAATTCTGTTTTGCTCTGAATACTTGTGGTGTTATTTTCTTCCCTTCACCGCTGCCACCATTTGTTACTGTTTCCCTTCAGCCTTGGTTATTACCTTACCCTCCCGTCTGGTCTGTGAAACCCCAGCCAAGGATCAGGCCTTTGGTAAACCAAATAAGTATTTATTTATATAACAAAGATAACAAGATTACTTTATAAAGGCACATAAGCATATGGTTTCATCTATTACTATTCCAAACTCCACCTCCCTCCTTCTCCACACTCTCCTGAGAAACACCTCTCAAACAACTCACTAACGTCCACCCAGATTTAACTGTCATGCTTCCATTTATACTCTCAGCCATTCTAAACATTCAGCCAATCATCCAGCATTCTACTGCCCATTTACTCCCCCCTCCTCTTTCATTCCATTTACCATGTATCTCCTATCCAAACAGCACTTACCATATATACATTAATACAGGAACATCACATTCCCCCCCCCCTTAAAATAACGGCAGAGTATTATTCCTGTTCCAGGATTCATACGCCGCGTTAACAAATAAAACAAGTCTTTCTGGGGAAAATGTCTTTCTTTGTTCCTCCGTCTGGTCACGTCACTGCAGTCCCAGCCACCTGCCTTGACAGTCCATCGGCCAATACATTGTCCTTGCCTTTGATGAATTGGAAGTCCACTTGATAGTCTTGTAGGGCCCAGGACCACCTCTGCAGCATAGTATTATGGTTTTTCATAGTCTGTAACCATAACAAGGCCCGATGATCCGTTGTTACCGTGAATCTTCATCCCCACACGTATGGGCGCAACTTATTCAGTCCCCACACGACCGCTAGGCACTCCTTTTGGACCGACAAATAGTTTTTCTCCCTCGGCGTCAGCTTGCGACTCAGATACACCACTGGATGTCTGGTGCCTTCTCTCTCCTGCAGCAAGACGACTCCCAGCGCGAGGTCCGACACATCTGTAGCCATGATGAATGGTTGCTCATAGTCTGGTGCTATTAATATGGGTCCTTGGCACAAGGCTTGCTTCAGCAGATCAAAAGCCTTCTGACATTCATCCATCCATACCACACGCTCAGAACACTTTTTCTTTGTCAACTCATGCAAGGGGGTTGCGATTTCCCCAAAATCTTTCACAAACTTTCTATAAAAACCAGCCACACCTAGAAATCCCCTAACTTGCTTTTTGGTTAAGGGGATAGGCCACGATTGTATTGCCTCCACCTTGCTCCATAAGGGGGTGATTTTCCCACTCCCCACCTTATGTCCTAAATAGATTACTTCCTTTAGTCCAAACTGGCATTTCTTTGCTTTTATTGTGAGGCCTGCCTTTCTTAATGCCTCTAATACTGTTGTCAGGTGTTGGACATGCTCAGGCACCGACTTGCTAAAAATGGCCACATCATCGATATAGGCCACTGCAAAATCTGACATGCCTCGCAACACAGTATTGATTAGCCTCTGAAACGAACTTGGTGAGTTCCTTAGTCCCATGGGTAAGGTCACAAACTCATATAACCCATCTGGTGTACTGAAGGCAGTTTTGGCTCTGGATTGCTTGTCTAGTTCCATTTGCCAAAATCCTTTACAGAGGTCTAACGTAGAGATAATGGTTGCTGCCCCCAACAACTCTAACATTGCGTCCACCCTAGGCATAGGATATGCATCTGGGACAGTAATTTTATTGATTAGCCGATAATCAATGCAAAATCTTGTCATTCCATCTTTTTTCGGAACCAGGACAATACTTGAGGCCCAGGGACTGATGGATTCCCTGATCACTCCTAGTTCTTCGACCTCCTTTTTAATCTCACTCAAAACTTTCCCATTCACACGGTACGGAACAGATCTGATTGGGGATTGATTTCCAGTATCAATGGAATGTTTGGCTATACTGGTTCGGCCAGGTCTATTGCTAAAGAGATCCCCATAGTTTTTCTTTTTTTTTTCAATTAATTTGTATTCAAATTTTCAAAACCAAAACAATACAAAAAGAAAAAAAAACACAAATCAATAACTAATACAATAAAAAAGAAAGAAAAAAATATAAAAATATTGACTTCCGATTTGTCATAGTTCAGCTATAAATCTATAATATATAACAAACCTATCTCTTAATAGATTATAAAATCACCTTCCTCCAGCGGTTATCTTAATTGGTTTCAAATCTCATTAACATCATATCATTTTAATCTTCCACAAAAAGTCAAAGAGAAGTTTCCAATCCTTGAAATATATGTCAATCAATTCTTTTTTTTTCTAAATAAACATGTCAATTAATCCAACTCATCAAGTCTACTAAGTCCAGTAATTTCAAATTGCTCTTCTGTCTTTATCCGTATTAGGTCCATCTTCCATCTTCCATCTCCACGCATCCAAAAATCTTGCTATCATAGTCATATAATAAAAGTCTGATAGGAATTTCCTCCATCACAGATATTTTCTTGCCATCAAATCCGAACGTATCACTGAAGTATTGCTGCAAAGCCGCATCTCTGTTCCTCTTTTCCACATGATACACTAGTACATCTCTTGAAGATTTTTCCATTGACACAAAACAGGGATTAATTCTGTTAACTTTCTCCATTTCAAGTTTCATCAAATCCTTCCAGTCCAGGAAGTTTTTTGAACCGATAATACCTTTATCTCCAATCTCTTCAATTCCTTCAGGGATAGCGCTGAGTTCCAAACTGTAATATTTGTCTCCAGGATCCGTCATGGCCAGGAAATCCAAATCTTTTTTCATGTCCATATTTAATCCAATCTCCAAAGTTTGAACCTTGCCTTTAATTTCTCTTTCATCTTTTTTTGGTTTTCCAGATCTATCTTTATTCTCCTTTCTCATAGAATCCTGAATGTCTTTCAGCTCCTGTCTCATTTCGTGAAATTCAATTTTCCATGCTTGTCTATTATTTCTCAGTTCTTGTTTTATTGACTTAATCTCATTCATTATTTTCTGAAACATGTCTAAAGATAAAGTCCCTTCTTGTACATCCATGATCTTCTTAATTGTCATTCTTAAAGCCAAAGGAACAAAACTCCTTCAATTTTCAATGTCCCAAGCAAAGAGCAGTTTATTTCTTTATCCAGTTACAAAGGAGTTAATCTTTCCAACCAACTGACGTCACACGCTAGACAGCCCTTATCTCTTATATGCCCAGAAGTGCAAAAACAGCTTTAGTTCACAGCGTCCAAATAACTAGTAGCAGAGAGAATGAGCAGATTCGTCAAAAAAAATAAAAAGTAGATCAGGAAAAATAGTCCCATACATATATTACACAAAAACCTTATAAATCAAAAACATTCCAATCAGAAATCCCTCATCCATTGTAATCTTTAAAATGCTATTTTCCATATCAGCTTTTTGCAATAAAAGAAAGATAGGCTATTTTTATTTTCTTCCCCCTTAGTTCCGTGAGTAAAGAAGGAAAGTCTTAACTCACCTAGGTTATCTAAATTGCTGTTACTTTGACAAATCTCTTTAACTATATAGATAAGAAAAAGATAAGCATAGACAGGAGGCTTGCCTGTTTGTCCGTTGTTCTTTAAAGAAAAACAACAACGGGTCACTTATTCAGCTGAGCTAGCATAGAAATCCTCGCTCCGTCTGGGCAGCTGGAAGCCTTTCTTTCGCAGACAATTCTGATGAATTCCAGACTCCAATTATCACGACAAAGCTATGTGGGAAATCTCACGTTTCTTCCTTATCCGGAAGAAATTATCCCCAGTCAGAAAAGACCCTTCTGACTGAATTAAAAGCTGAAAAAGTTTCATCTAAGACGGGAGCCCGTCTCAGAGCTGCACAGGCGGAGGGATCCTCCTGGGAAAGTCGAGATCCCCATAGTTTTTCAAATCTCTCAGAATCTCTTCTCTTACTTCCTCCTGCACCTCCTCTGACCATTCCAATTGATCTACCCCTCCTTTGTCTTTGCTTTCCTGTACCAAATCTGGAAGTTCAGGCCCACTTCCCTCAGGGAATAAGGTAACTTGCAACACCTTTGCATCCCTGGTATGGTAAGGCTTTAACATATTTACATGAACCACTTTGTTTTTGTTTAATTGGTCTGTGGTAATTACATACGTCACTGTGTCAAGCTTATCTCTTATGGTATATGGTCCCACCCAGTTAGCCCGTAATTTATCATGTTTCCTGGGTATGAATGCCATAACCATATCTCCCACATCATACACACATCCCCTGGCTGTTCTGTCATACCAGTAACTTTGCTTCTGCTGAGCTTGACTGAGATTCTCTTTCACAACTTCCATCATTGATGTTAATTTATTGCGGAATTCCAATACAAAATCTACTACAGATGTTTTGTACTCTCCCAGGGTTCCTTCCCATGATTTTTTTAGCAGTTCCAAAGGTCCCCTCACTTTTCTAGTAAACATTAGTTCAAAGGGTGAGAAGCATGTTGACTCCTGAGGGACTTCTCTGTACGCGAATAAGAAGCACCCCAAACGTTCATCCCAGTCTTGTGGGTGATCTTGAACATAGCTTCTTATCATGCCCTTCAAAACTCCATTAAATCTCTCTGTCAATCCATTAGTGGCTGGATGGTAAGTTGTGGTCTTTAGATGTTTTAGACCACAACACTTCCACATACATTGCATCACTTCTCCCATGAATACACTGCCTTGATCTGTCAGCACTTCATGAGGGAAACCCAGCCTCATAAAGATTTTTAACAAAGCCTCTGCCACTACAGGGGCTTCTACAGATCTTAGTGCTTCTGCGTCTGGGTACCTGGTGGCAAAATCCACCACCACCAATAGATATTTCTTGCCATGCCTTGTGGGTTTGGAAAAAGGGCCCACCAAAACTATTCCCACTCTATAAAAGGGTTGTCCAATTATAGGAAGGGGCTTTAAGGGTGCCTTAGTCTTTACTCCACCTTTTCCCACCTTTTGGCATATACCACAAGATAGACAATGTTGTTTTACATCTTTGGAGATATTTGGCCAAAAATAGTGTGCAGCCAATCTTCTCTTGGTCTTTTTTATTCCCAGATGTCCTGCACATGGGACATCGTGGGCTACCTCTAGCAATCTGGTTCTGTATTTGCTAGGTACTATTAATTGCTTCACTGGTTCGCATTCATCCTTTCTCTCAGCAGGCATCCACAGTCTATATAAAATCCCATTCTCACACACAATTTGATTCCTCAGTTTGTCAGTAAAGGGAATCTTTTGTGTCAGGGCTTGTTCCTTTATTTGGTTCAAACTTATATCTTTATGCAGCTCTTCCCTGAACTGCTCTGTCTCTTTATTATTAGAGACCACTTGATACAGTTTGTCTCCTTCAGCAGGCCTGCTAGTGGTTGCTATGGTGACCTGAGGCTCGAAAACAGGCTCCACCCTGTTTCCTTCAGCCCCTTTTAACATGGCTTCTTTTTCTCTGCCAAGTTGTTGTCTGGTCACCACATATATTTTCCCTTGTGCCCCCATAACATCTCTTCCCAGTATCACTGGTTCTTGTTGTTGGGCATTAATACCGACTTTATATTTTCCCTCTTTATTTCTCCATTTCATTTTCACTAGGGCTATGATAAGCTTTCTGGTTCTCCCCTCACTCCTTGGATAGTCACTGTTTCCTGAGGTAATATTTCCTCAGATTTTTAATCAATGCCTCTTTGCGAGAGGGAGTGGTCCCTGACTGCCTAAAAGCGGCGGTAGTGAGACCACTTCTGAAGAAACCCTCCTTGGACCCAGATAACTTGAACAACTATAGACCTGTGGCGAATGTTCCGTTCCTGGGCAAGGTTCTGGAGCGGGTGGTGGCTGACCAGCTCCAGGGGCTCTTGGATGACACTGATTATCTTGATCCGTTTCAATCCGGTTTTAGGCCTGGGTTTGGTACCGAAACAGCCTTGGTCGCCCTGTATGATGACCTTTGTCGGGAGAGGGACAGGGGGAGTGTGACCCTGTTGATTCTCCTTGATCTCTCAGCTGCTTTTGATACCATCGACCATGGTATCCTTCTGGGAAGGCTCACGGAGTTGGAAGTTGGGGGTAATGCTTGGCAGTGGCTCCGCTCCTGCTTGGTGGGTCGTCAACAGAAGGTGGTGCTTGGGGAACACTGCTTGACACCCTGGACTCTCCATTGTGGAGTCCCACAGGGATTGGTACTGTCCCCCATGCTTTTCAACATCTATATGAAGCCGCTGGGTGCAGTCATCAGGAGTTTTGGAGTGCGTTGTCACCAGTACGCTGATGACACGCAACTCTATTTCTCCTTTTCATCTTCCTCAGGTGAGGCTGTTAACGTACTAAACCGTTGCCTGGCCACGATAATGGATTGGATGGGAGCTAACAGACTGAAGCTTAATCCAGACAAGACCGAGACGCTGTTAGTGAGTGCCTTCTCTGCCCAGATGGTGGATGTTCACCCTGTTCTGGACGGGGTTACACTCCCCTTGAAAGAATAGGTTCGTAGCTTGAGAGTCGCCAGAAAGACCCCCTCCAGGTACTGCTGGACCTAAAACACTACTGTAAAGGACTCCAGACATGGATTTACGCATCACACTGCAAGAAGACTTCACCACAAGAACCTGATGGCTCCAGTAGCAGCACTTGTTAGACCCTGGACATCTCAACCCTGAAGGAGGAAGAGGACTTCTGGCTTTGTTTCTGGTTTTGGTTGGTTCCACCGGCCAGCAGGAAATCCTATTAGGGAAAAATTGCACAAAGGAAAGCCTTGATCCAGGCTTGATTGCCCAGGTAATGGCTACAGGAGATATCCCTGGTCCACTTGGGGACAATCCCGAGAACTTTATAGAGAACGACTCCTGCTCTGATGAGTTGGCATCAAGTCTGGCTGATTCTTTTGCAAAAACCCATTTGCAAACTCCGGATGATAGTGGGTATCAGGCTGCAAACACTAGTAGCAATTTGATTGACCCACCTCCTCATACATACAACCTAAGGCCATGGAACGACAGGCCAGTGTGAGCAAGGTCTGCTCAAAGGGGGGTTTGCGGGTAGACCACCTAGCTGCCAGACGTTTTAATACGCTGCTAGGACTGTGTTAATTCTGTGACTTATATTTCTGCATCTCCATCTACTGCAACGAAGGTGGGAAATTTTGGAGTACAAATCTAAAGAGTGCCAGGAGAGGCAAGCCAAACAGTACTCTGAACCCATATTTAGAGACATATACAATTATCTAGTCCAGATGTATTTCACTTGTCAACTCCATCTCTATGAATGGTGCATTGGGAAAGCATGAGCAACTGCAGGTGTGGCAAATTTCCAAACACTTGGATAAGAGATGTGACTATTACATTAGTCTACTATGGGTCTACATTGTGAAGCAGATGTGTTTCAGTTTCTCCCCAACACTGAGAGAAGAACTAGCTTTAGTGATCTGTGCCTCCTGAAAGATGATTCAGCTTATTTGATTAGATGCAACCTTCTCAAACCCTCACTGTTATAAAAGCTGTTTTTATTTTATTCACACCCTGCTCTATCTCCCGTGAGCTCAGAGTGACATTCTACAATTTTTTACAGAATTTAGTAGTTCTATTTCAAAGAGTCAATATCTAAGAAATTTTCTGTTCTTCAAAATGTTTGGCTGAACACTTCAAAAAAGAAGAAGTCCACTTGGGCTCGCTATTTTAATGGCACATTAATTAGGTGAGACATTTGACCCTGCTCATCCTTACCTCAGTGTCAGGCCTAGGGTTGCCAGGTCTCCGGTTTTCTGCCGGAGTCTCCGGCAAAAGGGGGCCGTCTCCGGCCTCCGGCTGTAGTTTATGGAAAGACATCAATCTCCGGCTTTTTAGTGAGGCCGTGAGCCACGCATGCATGATAGACATGGGCGCCTCCGTCGTTGCTCCTGCAGGGCCCCTCCCAGCAGCGGCTGGAGTTTGGTCATCTGCAAATGACGACGTAGTGTAGGTTGCTGGGCAGGAATGCTTCGCTCCTGCAGGGCCCCTCCCAGCAGCGGCTCGAGTTTCGTCATCTGCAAATGACGATGTAGTGTAGGTTGCTGGGCAGGAAGGCCTTTTATCGGCAGGCTGGTCACAGAGAGAGAGAGAGAGCAACCGCTGCGAGACGAGGCCCACGCGGCCTGGCAGCCTCAGCAGGAGCCGTGGAGGGCAGGCCGGGCTGGCTCCTTTTTAGCCCCAGAGCTGGTTCTCCTGCTCCGGAAAGGACGGCCAGCCGCTTCACCCCTCCTGCTGTGGGTGCCGCTGGGCAGCAGCGGCCGCGATGGGGCTCAACAGTCTCTGGCTGAGGGGGCCCATCACGGCCGCTGCCGCCCAGCGGCACCCACAGCAGGAGGGGTGAAGCGGCCGGCCATCCTTTTCAGAGCAGGGGAGCTGGCTCCGGGGCTAAAAAGGAGCCGGCCCGGCCTGCCCTGCACTTCTGCTGAGGCTGCCAGGCCGCGTGGGCCTTGTCTCCTAGCAACCGCTGCCGAGACGAGGCCCACGCGGCCTGGAAGCCTCAGCAGGAGTGCAGGGCAGGCCAGGCCGGCTCCTTTTTAGCCCCGGAGCCAGTTCTCCTGCTCCGGAAAGGGCGGCCGGCGGCTTCACCCCTCCTGCTGTGGGCGCCACTGGGCGGCAGCGGCCGCAATGGGCCCCCCCAGCCAGAGACTGCGATTCCAGGACAGTGTTAAGATCTGGACGAATTACTGTAAGTACTTTGACTGAAGGCTGCTTGTTCATAGCAGCTGTGCTCTTCTGATATAAAATCAGTCCTCCTAAAACGTGAAGGAACCAAATTCACAGTTGAACACCTTTCCTCTTTCCCCTGCAGCACTATAAGTTTCCTTGCAAAATATAACACTTGAGGGTTTTTTCAAGACGGTGTCAGCCCCCTAGGAAGCTCTGAATTGCCTACTTCAGTTAAAATTTTATTTTGAAATGTTTCATACTCAGAGAGCCTTCCTGGAGCTGCATTAAATAAACAGGGATTTCTCCTGAGCACAGCAGCAAAATGCAGTTTTTTTGGGGGGGGGACTTAGAAAAAGAAACTAGGGTAATTAAGAGACTTTAAGGGTTTTAAAAAAGAGTCTGCTGCATTTCAGGACCCTAGTCATTGGATAAGTTAACTTGTTCAGTTAGATTTCCTCCAGAAACCAAGTATATGGTCAAGTATATGGATGATTAGGCACAGCAGTTATTGTTATGAATGTACAATGGTGGGTAGATACAATGTGGGTGCAGGAAGGGATTCTCTCTTAGACCCTCATTTGTAGTTACAGATGCCTTCTCTTCCTACCCCCAAACACTGTATTTGGAGATTTAAAGAAACTTGATTGGGAGAGGAGAGGGGAAGAGGTTACAACACAAGGGGCAAGTTATACATTTCCACCAAGAGGGAAAGGAGTGAATGGGTGTGAGTGAACAGGTGAGCATGCTTGCCTGATCTGTTGTTGTATTGGGGAGATTTAAAAGGTACCTGACTATGGTAGGAGGTGGCAACTTCTGAGACATATTGTATTACTCTTACCAATAAGATTGCTGGGCTGCAACCCACAGATTCACTCTGCCCCTTTAAAGCAGAGGTGGCTAACTTGATTGGCCTTCCAGGTGATGCTGGACTACAGCTCCCATCATCCTCGACTATTGGCTATGCTGACTGGGGCTGATGGGAGTTGGGAATCCAGCTACATCTGGAGAGCCACAGGTTAGCCACCTCTGCTTTATAATGACAGATAAGGCAGGAAGAGACCCAACTATCGCAGCCTCTGTCTGTTCTTCTTGCCCCTCTGTCCTTTTGTTTGTCCCCTGCTAGCAGGATTCCAGGTGGGCCACACAGCAGCAGAAGCAGAGGAGGAGGCAGATGGAAGGGCTCCAAGGAGGGGGCAGAAAATGTGGCCACTCAGTTTCCCATTTCATGGGGGAATTTGGAAAAATAACATCCATTTCCAGGTTGCAACCTGGAAACCTGATCCGCCAGCATTGCTTTAGTGCTGATTAAACAGGCAGTTTAATCAGTTACTAAGAGAGAGATTTAGGATTGTGAAACTGTTATCTCTTGCAGGATGGCCTTTAATTACGCTGTTTTCAAGGCCCATGAGGAAGAAAGGTTATCCAGCAGTTTGGGCATTAACCTCAAACATAGGAACTTCAAAATAAGTCAGACTTCTGGAATCAGTCAAACCTAAAAGTGTCCTTCCTAATCGGTGGCCAGTACCAGATGCTCAGAAAGGAAGTGAACAGGAAGCAGAGACATGATGGTTCGCTGACTTCCTTGTTCCATCTATTTTTGGCATCCCCTCCATCAGGCTCCATCCCCTGATAAAACCTTGACTAACAGCCACAGATGCTCCTGACTTCCAGAAATTTGCCTAATATTCTTTGAACAGAGCTGGCTATTGGTCTTCACAATATCACAGAGCAACATGAGTCCCAGAACGTAACACTGTGGTGTGTGTGTGAGTGAGGAACTTTAATTTCTGTCTGTTCATTTCACAGAGTGTCTCTCTTCTTTGAGTTGTATTAAGGGTGTAGTGGATAGCATTTCATTTTTTTATTTGTGACAAGCTGAAAGGAGGGGGGAGGCTCCTTCTAGTCAAAGTTTTTGTCAGCTGCAAAGGTGCCCCCTCCTATAACACCCCATGACCTGGGATGGCTACACCCCTGTGCTCATCCTCAACATGTTGCTTTCAATCTAGATCTAGACTGATGCTACATCCTGCTATCCACAAGGGTTGGTGTGGTTATTTGATATACATTTGAAAACCCTCCCCTGGATTAAGTTTGTTGTTGTTGTTGTTATGTCCCTTCAAGTCGATTATGACTTATGGCGACCCCATGAATCAGCGACCTCCAAGAGCATCTGTCATCAACCACCCTGTCCAGATCTCATAAGTTCAGGTCTGTGGCTTCCTTTATGGAATCAATCCATCTCTTGTATGACCTTCCTCTTTTTCTACTCCCTTCTGTTTTTCCCAGTATTATTGTTTTTTCTAGTGAATCATGTCTTCTCATTACATGCCCAAAGTATGATAACCTCAGTTTCATCATTTTAGCTTCTAGTGATAGTTCTGGTTTAATTTGTTTAACATGGCTGCAACCATATCTACTCAGAAGTAAGTCCTATTGAGTTCTATGGGGCTTAGTTCCTTAATAAGCATGCTTACAGTTGCTGCCTTCAGGGCCATCCATCTGTGCTCCCATCTAACATCTCTGCAACACTAAGCTCCTTTCTTTCTATAATGGCCTGCCCTGAGGGCACGTAAACCCTTCTTGCCAGAAGCAAGTAAGCTAGATTAAATGTTCCCTAAAGGTGTTGAACTATGACCTGGGAGACCAGGGTTTGAATCCCCACACAGCCATGAAGCTCACTGGGTGACCTTGGGCCAGTCACTGCCTCTCAGACTCAGAGAAAGGCAATAGTAAACCACCTCTGTCTGAATACTGCTTACCATGAAGACCCTATCTGGGATCAACTTGAAGGCAGTCCATTTCCATTTTGCATCACCCTAAGCTTGTGAGAAAGAATGACCTTGTCACTTCAGATGGATCTAGGAACACCCTATTTTAGGTAAGATTTCTATTTTAATCTCCAGAGAATTTTTTTTTTAATGGTATGCTCCAAGCAACTGTGGTTGATACAATGTATAATGTTTAATGATGTCACTAGGGCCCGCCCTGTAATATGGGTCCTTGGCACAAGGCTTGCTTCAGCAGATCAAAAGCCTTCTGACATTCATCCGTCCATACCACACGCTCAGAACACTTCTTCTTGGTCAATTCATGCAAGGGGGTTGCTATTTCCCCAAAATTTCTCACAAACTTCCTATAAAAACCAGCCACACCCAGAAATGCCCTTACTTGTTTTTTGGTTAAGGGGATCGGCCACGCTTGTATTGCCTCCACCTTGCTCCATAAGGGGGTGATTTTCCCACTCCCCACCTTATGTCCTAAATAGATTACTTCCTTTAGTCCAAACTGGCATTTCTTAGCTTTTATTGTGAGGCCTGCTTTTCTTAAGGCCTCCAATACTGTTGTCAGGTGTTGGACATGCTCAGACACCGACTTGCTAAAAATGGCCACGTCATCGATATAGGCCACTGCAAAATCTGACATGCCTCGCAACACAGTATTGATTAGCCTCTGAAATGAACTTGGTGAGTTCCTTAGTCCCATGGGTAAGGTCACAAACTCATATAACCCATCTGGTGTACTGAAGGCAGTTTTGGCTCTGGATTGCTCGTCTAGTTCCATTTGCCAAAATCCTTTACAGAGATCTAGTGTAGAGATAATGGTTGCTGCCCCCAATAACTCTAACATAGCGTCTACCCTAGGCATAGGATACGCATCTGGGACAGTAATTTTATTGATTAGCCGATAATCAATGCAAAACCTGGTCGTTCCATCTTTTTTCGGAACCAGGACAATACTTGAGGCCCAGGGACTGATGGATTCCCTGATCACTCCTAATTCCAGCATATCTTCCACCTCCTTTTTGATCCCATTCAAAACTTTCCCATTCACACGGTACGGAACAGATCTGATTGGGGCATGATCTCCAGTATCAATGGAATGTATAACTATACTGGTTCGGCCAGGTTTGTTGCTAAAGAGATTCCTATAGGTTTTCAAAACTCTCAGAATCTCTTCTTTTACTTCCTCCTTCACCTCCTCTGACCATTCCACTTGATCTACCCCTCCATTGTCTTTGCTTTCCTGTACCAAATCTGGAAGTTCAGGCCCACTTCCCTCAGGGAATAAGGTAACTTGCAACACCTGTGCATCCCTGGTATGGTAAGGCTTTAACATATTTACATAAACCACTTTGCTTTTGTTTAATTGGTCTGTGGTGATTACATATGTCACTGTGTCAAGCCTTTCTCTGATGGTATATGGTCCTTCCCAGTTAGCCTGTAATTTGTCATGTTTCCTGGGTATGAACGCCATAACCATATCTCCCACATTATACACATGTTCTTTGGCTGTTCTGTCATACCAGTAACTTTGCTTCTGCTGAGCTTGACTCAAATTCTCTTTCACCACTTCCATCATTTGTTTCACTGGTTCACATTCATCCTTTCTCTCAGCAGGCATCCACAGTCTATATAAAATCCCATCCTCACACACAACTTGATTCCTCAGTTTGTCAGTGAAAGGAATCTGTTGGGTCAGCGCTTGTTCCTTTACCTGCTTCAAACTGATATCTTTATGCAGCTCTTCCCTGAATTGCTCTGCTTTTTCCCCAGAGACCACTTGATACAGTTTGTCTTCTTCAGCAGGCCTGCTAGTGGTTGCTATGGTGACCTGAGGCTGGTTAACAGATTCCACCCTGTTTGTTTCAGCCCCCCTTAATATGGCTTCTTTTTCTCTGCCAATTTGCTGTCTGGTCACTACATAGATCTTTCCTTGGGCGCCCATTACATCCCTTCCCAGTATTACTGGTTCTTGTTGCTGGGCATTAATGCCTACTTTATATCGGCCCTCTCGGCCTCTCCAAGTCATTTCCACCAGGGCCACAGGCAAACTTTCTGGTTGACCCCTCACTCCTTGGATAGTCACTGTTTCCTGAGGTAATATTTCTTCAGATTTTATTAAATCTGGCCTCAGTAACGTCTGAGCGGCACCAGTGTCAAGCAATGCCCAATAATTTGCCCCTTGTACACTCACTTCCTCTCTCAGACTTGAATCAAGGTCTGTTACTTCTGTCCAGTTTATCTGGCAAAACTGAACCTTTTTCGCTGCTTCTAAAGCCTTGGGCTCTGTTTTCACTGCCCTTGTCTGAGCAGGATTACTAATGGGGTTGGCAACCTCACATTGAAAACGTAGGTGCCCCGGTCTACCACATTTGTAGCATAATTTCTCCTCACTTTTAGGGTACACAGATCCACTCTGGGGTGTCCTGTGCCCTTCAGATTTTAATGGAGGACTCACTCGCTGTGGTACCACATCCCTTCTGCCAGCACTATATGGTCTGGGTTTAAACTCTCTTGATGTTTTCCCCACCCAGCCAGTTCTATTGGAGGCGAAGTGATCCACCATCTCTGCGGCCTCCTGCACAGATGTAGGGGGACGGTCTTTGACCAGGAGCCTTATTTCTGGTGGTAACTGATGGTATAATTGATCCAGTATCATGAGGCTTTTCACCTCTTCCACTGACTGAGCTTTGGCACTACTCATCCACTTTCCAAATATATCCATCAACTTTGCTCCCAGTTCCACAAAAGACCTCCCTGTCTGTATCTGGCAATTTCTGAAAAGCTTTCTAAAATAATCAGGCCCCAGTCTGAATCTTTTAAACACTGCTTTTTTGAATTCAGCATAGGTGACGGGCCTGTCTGAGGGGAAATATTGGTATACCTCAGCCAATTCCCCTTTAATCAGGTTTGATAAATACTGCATGTATTTATCTTCAGGTAGCCCCCACAACTGAGCTGCTTTTTCAAAGGTGCTGAGGTAAATTTGAGGATCTTGACCAGGCTCATAGACAGCAAAGTCCTTTGGAGTAATTTTTATTTTTGCTCCATCTCTCTCTTTCCTTGTCTCCTCAGAGTGAAATTTCTCTCTATCAAATTTTAACTTTTCTACTTGTAATTCAGCATCCAATGCTCGTTGCTTCTCCCTCTCCTCAAACCCCAATCTCATTCTCTCAATTTCCAACTCCCTCTGTTTTTCCTTCTCTGCACCTTCCATCCCCAATCTCTCAGCTTTCAACTCCCGCTGTTTATCTTTTTCCTCAGCCTCCATCCTCAATCTCTCAGCTTCCAACTCTCTCTGCTTGTCTTTTTCCTCAGCCTCCATCCTCAATCTCTCAGCTTCCAACTCTCTCTGTTTTTCCTTCTCTGCACCTTCCATCCTCAACTTCTCTCTCAAGTACTCTATATAAGCGGGATTGCTTAAATATCCTTCTGGGGTTTCTTCTCTGACAGGTTGTTTTTGCTGGGCAGTTGCAAATCCTATAAGTGCTACCCTCAATTCATCTACCCCTTTACCCTCATGAGGTAAATTGAATGTTATGCACTTCTCCACCAGCTCCTCTCTTTTCATTTTTATGTATTCAGCCATGGTGTTTGAGTTCACTCACTCTTTGCCACACACTCTTTGCCAGTCACTCTCACAAGAAATCTTGTTTTGTTATTTCTGTTTGCCACACAACTATTAGGGATTGTCTAGTATTCGTATCTCACTGCTACAGCCAACACCTGTGACGTAGTCTCCTTTGTCACCACGTGTCTTTGGGACTCTCTTTGGTTCGTATCTGGATTCTCTGTTGTTCGTATCCCACCGCTACTGACACCACATGTGAGGCGTCCTTCCCTGGCTCTCCCTGTCAGGTTCCTACCTGCTCGTGGTTACTGCCTGTCTCTAGGCACCACCAGGGACTCCACCAGTCCAGACCGCTCTCTCTTATGATTTCTCTCCCCGCTCTAGCACAGATCTCAACAGATCCCCCTGCTAGGCAACCACCAGTAACGTCCCAATACTAATATTCCCAGAGACTCTGAATACTGGTATTGTTATTCTCTTCACCGCTGCCACCATTTGTTACAGTTCCCCTTCAGCCTTGGTCATTACCTTACCCTCCCTTCTGGTCTGTGAAACCCCAGCCAAGGATCAGGCCTTTGGTAAACCAAATTAAGTATTTATTAAAGATAACAAAGCTAACAAGATTAACAAGATTTTTTCTTAAGGCACATAAGCATATGGTTTTACTCAATACTAATCCGAACTCCACCTCCCTCCTGGTAAACAACTCTCTAAACCCCACCAAGCAATCCACTCTTTCTCTTCTCCCCCCAGATTCCACAATTCACCACCTCACATTCACCCAGATTTACCTGTCATCCTTTCATTTATACTGTCAGCCATTTTAAACATTCAGCCAATCATCAAGCATTCTATTGCCCATTCACTCCCCCTCCTCTTTCACTACTTACCATGTATACTCTAAACAACCAGCACTTACCATATATACACTAATATATAGGAACATCACAGGCTTCACTTTGCTTCAGCAGAAGTTCCAGGCAGCTTGCTCAGAACGGGAATTTTCCATTGCTGTCCATGCATATTTGCTCTGGTGTTTGCTGATTTCAGTGATTCCTTGGGCCCAGTGGTCTTTTTAATAAAGAAATAAATAAATGTTATAGGTATTTTTACAATACATAAATAATATATACAACAATCAGTATTAAACTAATATGGGAACATACAACACACAAAAAATACATAAAACAATACAATTATATTCAGTCATATGTCAAACCAGAATAATAAAATAAGATAAAGAAATAAAAAGGGAAGCTGGAAGTATTCAAGGCTAATAAAATGAATCATACATCATCATCATCATCATCATCATTATTATTATTTATTACATTTGTATACTGCCCCATAGTCGAAGCTCTCTGAGCTGTTTACAACAATTAAAAACATTAAAAACAAATACAATTTAAAAACTATTTAAAAACGCATGCTAAAATGCCTGGGAGAAGAGGAAAGTCTTGACCTGGCACCGAAAAGATAACAGTGTTGGCGCCAGGCGCACCTTGTCATACAAATCATTCCATAATTTGGGGGCCACCACTGAGAAGGCCCTCCCCCTTGTTGCCATCCTCCGAGCTTCCCTTGGAGTAGGCACCCGGAGGAGGGCCTTTGATGTTGAGCATAGTGTACTGGTGGGTTCGTGTTGGGAGAGCTGTTCCGTCAGGTATTGTGGTCCTAAGCCATGTAAGGCTTTATAGGTTAAAACCAGCACTTTGAATCGAGCTCGGAAATATACAGGCAGCCAATGCAAGCAGGCCAGAATCGGTTTTATATGTTCGAACTGTCTGGTCCCTGTTACCAATCTGGAAGGTCAGCTAAATTCAACATCCATTCATGTCACATCATCACCTAAAATATTATTGTTACTACTCAAACCCAACATTAAATACATATGGAGAAATAGGTCAGAAAAAAATACAATAAAATCAGCACAAAAAATACCCTATATATCTTGCAATTCCAAATGTTTTTAAATACAGTATGAACTAACCAAAAATATCCCTCCACAAAGAGTGATGAATTGAAGGTGGAATACAATCATGCTCCATTGTGGCAATGTAACTGATGAACACAATTTAATATGAAATTATGTCCTTTCTCTTAGGATCATGCCACAGCTGTTGCTGCTGAGTAAGTTTTCTATTAGAGCTAAGGACTAAACTACTTGGTACCACTCTTCCATAAGATTTGTGTCCACTTGTTTCTAGTGGCATGCAGTGACAATGTGAGCTGCTGAAAAAATGGTGACAAGCTACTCCCTATATCAATATCAAGCTATCATCTTGAAAAATGGAAAGAAGTTCCATGAGAGCATCTGGAGTGATTTGTTATCCTCTAATCCTTTTTTTTAAAAAAAGCTGAATAGTCTCACAAGTCCAAAATGAACCCAGCTTGGCCAGGGGAGATAGCTGGGGCCAGTAGTGTGTCTTTCAATATCAGGTTGAAAACATCAAGTAGATGCTGTCCTTTCTTTGAAGTCCCTTTAGGCTGAAACATATGCAATCTATGGCATTTTGTGAACCCAACTTGAAGAACATTCTCTAGGCAGCAAGGCAACCATTGACCTAGACGCATCTAGTCAACTCGGTATTTTGCACATTATCAGGAGGGATGCTTGAAAAATTAGATTTCTCTCTCCATGCCTTCAAAAGATTCACATGCCTTAGCCACTGGACAAAATGCTTACTAGAACCTGTGGGTAACAATAGAAATACTATTTGTCTGGATGAAACTCTTTGGGCTTTACCTTCTGATTATAATATGAGCTTTGTTCCTGTGCTTGTTGTAAATTGGCCTTGGCCAGCTCATCTGTCTTCTTTAAATGCTGTGTAATGCTCCATTATATATTGGAGACAGGTTCTCCTGTATGTCTCTTGCTGGCATCCCAGTACGGCTCCTATTGGAGCCAGCTGTAGCGCGGTTGCGACAGAACCAGGAGGAGCCAATTGTGGTCACCTTAAAGGGGCAGGCATCATGGCTGCTACTTATGTATGAGTGAGCCCCAGCAACCCCTGACAATGGGACATATCCTAATCAAGGTCAATACATATTTGATATATGTACCTCTGATGAAACCTTCCCTTCTATTGGATTTCCTTTTAGTTTTCCCTGATCGTATTTTTCTACTCTTCTACCCCTGAATTGATGCCATGAATGCTTTCAAACTCTTGCTTCATTTTTTTACTAAAGTGTGCTTTATATTTTTAAAATCTACAGCCATGCCTGATTTTAACTTCCTTTGGAAAATAAGTAGGTAAACATTTTTTAAGCCTGTCACAAAACTGTGGAGGAGTACAATACTCCAGTCAGGTTTGACACTGATGATAATCTAAATCTGCATTCAAAACGAAAATAACTCTTATTATAGGTTCGTTGGAGATACAAATATGGTTTCTAATACTTACTGCATTGTTTAGGGTTTTGCATAATAAAGGGAGACAGTTAATGCTTGTGCACGGCACAAGTCATCAAAATATATAGTTGTCCATTTATTTTCTCACATTTATTAATTGCTATTGCTTTTGAAATGTTTCAGTGAATAAAGGCATTTTTAAAGGGGAAAACAAACTATAAAAGTAACATTAACATTTCTTGGGTTGGTTCTGTTTTGCTTGTAATCTTTTTTAATGCTACCATTTCTGAGCAAATATCAAGGTGCTGAGAAAGAAGTTTTTCTTATAGTCTAAAATCATTATTTACTTCTTTGATCTGCTGTTTTGTGTGTCCTCAAGAGAACTAAATGTGATTTCAAGAAGATGGAGGAGTGGACCCTTCTATCACAATAGCAAACCTGGGCAATTAGCTGGAGTGGGACAGCAGATAAATGGGATGTTCACATCTCAAATGACTTAAGTTGGCTGCATGTGCTCCTTTTGTTCCTGAAATAAGAGAATAATGAGAGGCTGTAATACATAATAATGTAAAATATGAACTTGTAACTGTGATGGTGCCCAGGTGATATGTGCCTAGTAGTAGATCAAGATATTCAGCTGCACAATATAATGCACCTTTTTGCTCTCTGTGCTGCTGCCCAGGGAGCCAGGTCATTTTGCTGGGGAGTAGAAAGATACTGTTAAAAGTACTGCAAACAAAATATAAAACATATATCAACACTAAATAATGAAATCAGAGGATGAGATCCAAAACTAACATTAACAATAAGAAAATATTCTGAATTGTAAGCCAAGTCCACAACCTTTACAAACTTGACACCATTGTGAAGATGGACCTGTACAACCTTCTTCAGCTTCCCAAAGATGTCCTCCAGTTATTGTGGGTGGCATCCCCTTCCCTTTGGTTGAAACCTAGGGCAGGAAATGTGGAAGGGCCATCGCTTGGTGGTAGAGCATCTGGTTTGCCTGCAGTAGGTCTCAGGTTCAATCCCTGGCATCTCCTGGTAAGGCTGCGTGTGATCCCTGTCTGAAACCCTGGAGAGCCACTGCCAGTCAGTGTAGGGAATACTGAGCTAGATGGACCAGTGGTCTGACTCATCATAAGGCAGCTTCCTATGTGTCTATGAGGTGCTCAGTGGGTGGGTGCCTCAAATGTATACTGCTGTCAGATACCTTTATACTCATTGGAAGAGTGCTAGAGCAAGAGCTACCATACCATAAACCTTTTTGCTGTTTCTCTTGTGCTGAACTTCAGTGCTTATCAAGATTTCCCCATTACGAATAAATCAAAAGTGTTCTCCAGCAAAATTAAGAGGTCTCCATGTAGCTAGAAGGCCACTAATCAAGATTACATCTTGTCTTATGTTGGATTGGAAAAACTGATTGTGTTATTGAATTTAGGCCTACTGCTGCCTCCCCGGGCTGTTTGCCAAAGCGTGATCAGCCAGTGCCTAACAGTCTAGTCTGTCAGCCATCTAGCATGCCAGTTTGCAAAATAAATCTGGAAAATGTAATGCTGGGAACAAAGTTCCCAGATCCACTCCCCAAATACTAGATCAGGATGGGAACATTAAAAACTGGAAGGGGAAAAGAGGGAGGAAATTTAGTAAACGTGATTGTGGAAAACTGCCCTCGAAAAGGTTTGTGACAAAATGACAAACTTTTTAAAAAAATCACTTTTGCTCATTTTAGTGTGCAAATAGAAAAGGGTATCAATTGTAACAATAGAGTCCTTCAGAATTAAGTGGTGGTTTACATCAATGTGAGTGAAAATAGAGAGAAAATGGCAAAATAAAAATGTAGGCTTCAACAGTTAAGCAAAGCACTGCCTCAGATGGTGGAGGCAGTGCATAGCCATCATGACATGTAGCCATTGATAGCCCTACCCTCCATGAATTTGGCCATCACAACATCTTGTGGTAGCAAATTCCAACTATTCACTGTGCAAAGAAATATATTGTTTTGCCTCTCCTGAATCTCCCAAGATTCTGGATGAACTTGCATTCTTTCATTATGAGAGAGGAAGAAAAAGTCTACCTACTTTATCCACACTATAATTTTATACACCTTTATCATGTCTCCCTTTACTTGCCTTTGCTAATCTAAAAAGCCCCACTTTGTAAGGGGAGCTGCTCTGCCTCCTTAATAATTTTGCTTGCCCCTTTTCTGCATATTTTCCCATTCTACAATATCTTTTTTGAGGTATGATGACCAGTACTATGCACAGTATTCCAAGTCTGGTCACCCCATTGATTTATATGAAGTTATTTTGATATTGACAGTTTTAGTTTATTTTCCTTTCCTAATAATCCCCAACATGGAATTCACATTTTCCATAGCAGCTGCAGAATGGCTCAGCTTTTTCATTGGGCTATCCATCACAACCCCAAGATTCTTTCCTGGCCACTAACTGCAAGCTCTAGATTCAATCAATGTATATGTGAAATTTGTTTGCCCGAATATGTGTTATTGTGCACTTGCTTACAGTGAACTGCATTTGGCATTCTAATGTCCATTTCCCCAGTTTGGAGAGATCCTTTTGGAGCTCTTTGCTTTGTCTCATATACAGACAGTTCTTGGTCATATACAAAATGTGATGGTTCTGTAAGCACTATAGTGTTTAGTTCTGATTTAGTGGGTCTCATACCATCCATTACAAAAAGAAAAAAATTGCATTCAAAATATTATCTGTGGGAAACATACCCATAATGTGGCTGTTTCACTTGCATGTTTAAACTTTCTAATTACAGGACCAATGCTGAATGAGCAAAATCTTAAAAACATTAATTTCCCTCTGCTTATTGCTTCTTAATACTTTTTTCCTTGAAAGCCTGCAATTTTCTCATTTATATGTTTCAGATATTAGGAACTGCTGCAGACATAAGAGCGATAAAATAAATTGCTGTTAGAATTAGTACTGTTAGGTGGGAACATTGGCATTAAACTAGATTTATGGCAGGCATTTTTGCTCCATCAACTAGCAGATGCCAGAGACCAGAAACTGTAGCACTTTCTGTCATTTGCTACTTCACATGCACAAGCCATTCAGCTGAGCAAATTGGAGAGCTATGCTTTGGCACTGCCATGAGATAATTGAGAACAAAAGATTTCACAGTGTTTAAATGCATGAGGATCCCCTGCCTTATGGAGGAAAGGAAGAAAGGAAATGGTATTTTGAGGGATTATGTTTCCTCAGGGCTGCTGTATGTGTGCACCATGCATTAAAAGCTTTAGCTAGAAGCATAGTTTTCCAGCCAATGATGTTACACAATAACACCAGCTGGCTCGGGGTATCAGGGGGGCCCTTGGCCACTCCCTTTCAGCCTCAAATCCCACCCTCTCTCTTGGCCTCACCAATTATTACCAATCAGCTACTGTAAAAGAGGTACCTATTGAACATGCATTTAAGCTCATTATTACCAATTGCAGTAGTTTGAATGTCGCCATTCAACTCCCACTTTATAATTTTTTCCCTTTATATACCTGCAAACAGAGTTCACATATCTGACAAAGCACATTGGTTTCAGTCCATGAAAACTTTCAGCCATAATAAATCTGTTAACATTTAATGTGCCATAGGGCCCTTTATTGTTTTTACTTGGAATTAAAAAATCTGGATCCAGGAATTTATTTTGAGACCCGGGACTGAATGGTGTTCATCGTTTGACTTCTTCCACCCAAAAATCTACCCCTGGTTAACTAAAGCTTTCTTCATTTCAGGAGTATAATTTTGGACCAGAGGGGAAGTAATTTTGTTGACCTTATTGTTATACTATTGGGAGTCAAATTTCAAATGGAGTAATCCTTTTTAATGCCAGTGGGAACACACTGGACTAGGAAATTCTGCTAGACTGGACTGCTAGAGTCAATGAAATTATACAACAGTGGCTTGTTAAAAGGCTTTTCTCATAGAGAAATTGAACAAGGCAAGAATGAGGTGGCCTACTGCAGCTGCACAAAGATGTTTGCTTGTTGGCAGGCAGGTAGTGGGCTGCAGCTCTGGGGAGGGCTGCAACTGGACTGTCAACAAGGAGAAGCACAGTGGGGTTCAGGTTA
Source organism: Rhineura floridana (assembly GCF_030035675.1). Taxonomy (NCBI): domain Eukaryota; kingdom Metazoa; phylum Chordata; class Lepidosauria; order Squamata; family Rhineuridae; genus Rhineura; species Rhineura floridana. Next base: position 291,169,434 of record NC_084480.1, read on the forward strand.
ACAAGCTGTGCATGCATCAGGAAAAATAGGGCAGGTTGGAGGGAAATTTTGTTGTGATCACCCCACATGGGGAGGTAGCCAGCTTTCAGCAGATATCTAGACCACATGTGGCTAGTGAATTCTGTTGCCTGAGGCCTTCAACAGGGTTGCTTTGGGGGGGCTGTTGATTTGGGGTGAAGGGGAGTTGCTGCTGAAACTACTCCCTTTCCCCCTTTGCCAGACTCCATCTAGCTAACCCTTTTTATAACTGCCCCACCTTTTTCTTCCATTTCAGAAGTTAGGCCATGGCTGCTTCCCAAATCATATTAAACTGTGCCAGCCCACCTCTTAATCCCCAAAAGCATACAATTACTATGTACTACCAACAACAGTAGGCAGTCTTACCCTGGTTCTAGGGCTAGGTCTGCCTTTATACTGGTGTTAATTGGATTATCACCCCCTCTTCTTAACTGAAGCTATGAAGAACTGAAAACCCCACTGCTAAGCAGCAGCAAAAGTCATTTATTTTCATTTCATATTTGCACCCTTTTTTTCTTCCCAGTGTTACATCAGAGTTTATTTCTCTGCCGCCTTTCAGCCACAAAGACCCCCAAGGAGGCTCACAAAGTAAAATGCAAAGGATGATTCAAGCAAGCAAACAAGAAATACAACTAATATAAAACAACAAAATCTTGGCATTTCAAAGAAGACTAAAATGCATTCCTAGCAAAAGGCAAAGGGCAGTGCCCTGAGACATGTTGGAGAGAGCAGGAGCAGCTCCTTAAAGGGTTCAGGCAGGGGGGTGAGGCAGGGCAGGTGGAACAGCTTCCCCCTTGATGGACCCAGCAGTCTCTCTGCAGGAATGCTTAGGGATGAGGGATGGAGCAGGGCAGGTAAGGTTGCCCCTTCATGGTACCAAATAAAAACCCCAAAGCGGCTGTCCCAAGTACAAACCAATTAATACTAAAAATAACGAAATTACTTTTAGTCAATATCAAAATTACTTTTAGTCAGTATAAACACAAGATACAATTCCCAAGTGATACATTTAGCAGTTCAGCACCATATCAAATTCATAAGGGCAAATAAATTAAAATGCAAAACTTTGCAACAACATAATATGAATAGTTAATCAACAAAACATTACATCTAACTTAACTGGATCTAACAATGCAACAAGCTCAAAGCAGCCACAGAACACTATGTTCATCAACTAAAGGAGTTCTCACAGAGCAGCAACAAGAGGAAAGCAAAGGCGGTGAATGCTAGATGTCAAAATCTAAAATGCCTTTCTCTTCCCCTAGCTGTTCCAGCTGCTGCTTAAGCTGCCTCTGTTGTTCTGAGCAGTACTAAGTGGTGGTACGGTACGAGTGGAGAACCCTTTTCAAGCATTAACCACAGTACTAAGAAATGTATTTAATAACCAGGTGAAAAAAGAAGTCTTATATATCATTTATGTTCACAGCTTTTGGTTGAGTGTGCTGAATTAAACATCTCTATACAGATAAGCACCTCTCGGCATGACAAATGAGTGGTAGTTGCAATAGCATTTCCTGCTGTTATGTTTAGCTACTGGCTAGTGTCATTTTAAGTATCAGTAATCTCAGATATGACTCAGATTTCTTAATGTAAAATGGGAAGTGAGTCATCCACTATAGATACAAAATGATCATCTGCAGATGCTCATCTAACATTGAGTCATGACTTGAAAAATTGCATTGAAAATGTAGACCTTCAGAGCTCTCCTGACATCCAAAGAATGCCATGCTTTCTCTCTTGGATGTGTTGGGGCTAGACAAAATGTTGGCAGAATCAGCTCCTGCAGTATGTGGAACAGGGTGTTAACCTTTGGGGTAAATGAAGGGTCCATCCTTAGATTAATTATGTCTGAATGAAAAACACCAAATACTTTGCCACTGATAAAACTGCCAACTCTGACACTCTTCTTGCTGTTGTGATGACAATCAAAACTGTACTTTGTATGACATAAATCTCAAAAGATACAGTGCTTAGTGGCTCACACAGTGGTCTCTGTAGGGCCAGTAGCACCTTCTATAGATCCCAGCTCAGGAATCTATGCACCACTGGAGGACATTTTAGTGTTGCCTCTCTCAAAAACCTCTTTAGTAGTGGATGAGCATCAAACGAGTGAGAAGTCATTCAGAACTGATGACATTTCTGATGCTTCATGCTTTAATGTAGCTGGTTTGAGGCCCATAGACAACCCATCTTGCAAGAACTCTAGCAGTGTTTGTATGGTCACCCTCAACAGAGGTACATGTCGTGCTGTTAACCACTGACCAAATGCCCTCCATGTGGATTGGTATAATCTGACAATTGATGGGTGGCATGATGCTAAGATGGTATTGATCACACCCTCTGAATACCCTGCCAATGTCAGCTATCCCCACTCAACTTCCAAGCAGTGAGCTGGAACTACTCTGGGTGAGGAAGCACCAAAGGCCCTTGTCTCAGCAGATCTGGTTGACAGGGAATTGTGCATGATTTCTGAACAGCCACATTGCAAATGTCTGACATCTACGGTCTCCTGGGCCAGAACAGTGCCACAAGAATCACATGTGCCCATTGTGCCCTGATCTTTTTGAGCATTCCTGTCAGCAATGGTATCGGGGGAAAGAATAAAGCAACTGAGGGGGCCAATCCACCGTGAGTGCATCCACTGACTCTGTCCCAGGGCATTGGTACCTCAAGTAGAACTGCCAGGTCTGACTATTCTGATGTGTTGCAAAGAGATCTAGTGCCTCTGTGCCGAACCTTTCCTGCAGCTGATGGTACATATTTGTTGCCAGCTGCCACTCTTCAGACTGCATAGACAGCCGGCTTAACCAGTTGGCTTGGATGTTCAAGATGCCTTTTATGTGATCTGCCCACACTGAGTCTTCAGTTTTTTTTCTGCCCAGTTGAGGAGCAGTGTTGCTTCCTTTTGTAGACTTCTTGATCGGGTTCCTCCTTTTCTGACCAGATGTGCCCACACTGTGGTGTTGTTGGTTTGCAGAAGTATATGCCTGTTGGAGAACAATCAAACAAAGTGACACAGAGCTAGCTGCACCGCCCTCAGCTCTAGTCAATTCACACTGTGATTTAGTTCTCCTTCCACCAGGCTTGAACATACTTGCTCTGACAATGCCCCCCCCAGCCTGTAGTGACCACTGTTCTCTGTGGTTTGACTATGAGAACTCTTTGATAAATTCCTTTCCTGACACCACCATTGCAGTGCAAGACACACAATGGGTGGAACTTGTACAATCCAATGCCTTTTCAAAGCTAGGGACTTCTGGTAAGGAAGAAGCAACCACTGCAGTGGCCTAGTATGGTGATGTGCCCACTGATTCAACTGTATGGTACAAATCAGGAGTCTTAGCATGCTGGCTAAGTACATTAAGCCTGCAGAATGTGCATGAAGAAGTGGATTCACTGTTCGGTGGATCTTGACCACCCTGTCAGGAGACACCAAAATCACCCCATACTTGGTGTCCAAGAGAGCCCCCAGATGAATTAATGACTGCAGTGGCTGCAAACTGCTTTTTTCATGGTTCACTATGAACCCTGCTTGTTCCAGGATTGAAAGGGTTAACTGAATTTCTCTGGGTGCTGTCTGTAAAGCATGAGACCTGATGAGAAGGTTGTCAAGATAAGGATACACATAGAGGCCCTGGAGGCAAAGATAAGCCACCAGAGTCACCATGACTTTTGTAAATATTCAGGGAGCTGAGCCCAGTCTGAATGGCATTGCCCAGTACTGGTAATGCTGGTTGTTGTATGCAAAGTGAAAGAAGTGTCTGTGCTGCAGATGGATGGGGATGTGAAGGTACGTTTCCTTCAGATCTACTGATGCTAGCCAATCTCCTACCTGAAGAGCCTGCTTTATAGTTGCTAGAATCTGCATTCTGAATTTTCTGTAACATACAAACTGATTTACATACTAAATCTAGCACCGCTCTCCATTTGTTATTTTTCTTCGGAATGACAAAGAACACTGAGTAGACACCTGAGAAGTAGCTCTCTGGGGGTACAGGTTCTATCCTACTATCTGCAGCAGATGGTTGATCTTTCTTTGGACTATGGCTCTTTTTTCGGCTACTTTGGATACCAGAGATAGAAGATAGCATTGAGGGGGAAAGGACTTCAGTTCCTCCTTCAACCCACAGCACACCAAATTGACAACCCACCTGTCGTTGTTCAGTGCTTGCCGCTATTGTTGGGGAAATTGTTGTTGGCCCCTTCTGGAAACATCTTGGCATCAGAATTGAGTGTTGCGAGTTCCTTTGTGTTGTTTACCTGCAATGCCTTTGCTGCAGTTTCTTCCTTGACTAGTCCCTTGAAATCATGGCCTAGACCAGGTGTAGTTTCCTGATCTTGAACCTCTGCCTTTCTCCTGTATTTGAAAGAACGAAAGGACTGCTGGTATAGTGAGAAACGATGCCCAACACGCCTTTCTTCTTTTCTGGTGTTAAATAGCAAGTACTTGCACTTCTCTTTTGGGTCCACTAACACCTCTTTCAATGTATCATCACCAAAATGTTTGACACTTACATAGGGGGCAGTTGCTAAATTGAATCTTGAGGAGTTAGCCATATCACATGTTTTTAACCATAGGGACTAATGAGCTGCTATTGTTGCTGCCATTGATCTGGCTGCAAACTGGGTGGTATCCAATGTTGCGTCAGCCACAAAAGCTGCAGCCCTTGATATCTTTAAAAACATCTTCCACTGTCTCTCCTGTGACTGGTTGGGGCCATCTAACATTTAATCAATCCACATCAGAGACGCCTTTGCAAACACAGAAGCTGCACACGCTGATTGAATTTATAGTGTTGCTGCTTCATGCACTTTGCACAGTCTATATGCCTGCCAGTGCTTTAAATTTAATAAATAATAATAATACTGTACCCCTAGCGACAGAATGTGGGTCTGGTGAATCCGCACCTTCATCCTCTGAGGAGGAGTTGTATACCTGATATGGCTTTGCCCTAATCAAGGGGCATTTGGCAGTGATGTCCTTTGTGTTTTGGGTTGCCTTAGATGGCACACTTGACTGCTGTGCTGTCTCATTCAGTTGCCTGATGTTAGACTGTGACTTCACATTTTGGGAGGTTGGTGTCTGCAATGTATTTTTGTGACCACTAGATGTCATTATTGCCTGAGCTTGTGCAGCCATTACAACTCTAATTTGCAGGACTATGTGGAAGGAAAAACTTTCCAGACAAAATTAGGTGCTCCAGAGAACAGAGTTTATTGAGACATAAACCAAAAGCGCTAATGGGAGAGTAGGTGCAAACCATGTTGGTGCGTGTGCGTTGATACGGTCCAGAGAAGCGACCCTGGAGCTGTGCAGAACCAGAAATAATCCAGGCCAAACAAAGTTCTTTGTAAGAGTCTTTTACTGACAATAAGTTTCAAACGCAGTCCTCTCTCCATACAACTTTTCCCCCACACTAGAGCTTCTGCAAGAGCTGCTCTTATCAGAGCCATTGCCCTTGCCAACCATCTGCTGGCCTTGACAACTTTGGCACTCACTGTTGCTCAAGTTAACCCGTTTTCTTCAGGTTTCCTTTTCTCTGAAAAACCTCTGTCTGTGAGTCACATAGATTGCTTTACTGGCCAACAGCCCCCACCTGAGACTCACAGATCATAAAACTACATTTCTCTTATTTTCAATTATACATTACAATTTCAATATACATATATATACACATCATTTTGTTTCTCATTACTTATTCTCATTACAGTCTCTATTTCCATTTCAGTTTTGTTTCTTTATTCACACAATTTATTCAGCATTAACTTTATTCTTCTCAGATTCATTTACATTTCATTCTTCAATACAGTATTTCCACATTAAATCCACAGTTTCTTTGTCTATTGGCCCTTCTTTTTCCCATTCTAACAGATATTCATCTGTCTCATCCTTGTTTTGTGTTACATTAAATGTGAATCTATGTGGTGGTTTTCCTTTCGTTGATCTTGTAGAATGTCTGACATTGTCAATTTCCATTGCTTCATCACTCTCATCTTTAATTGTTTCTGCACCTGATCCTGCACTTGTTCCTGCACTTGTTCCTGCACTTGTTCCTGGTACTTCTGTATCTTGCATAATTTTGTCCTCACTCCTCAGTCTTTTAATGTTACGTTTGCCACCCTTAATTAAATCAGTTAACGCAGCTCTTAAGGGTATTTGCGGACCAAAAGGAACATCTGCTGCTTCCTGTTTGCTTGCATCATCAAGCACTACTGTTTGACTACTTTTCCATGGTTGGTCTACTACCTTTATGCTTCTGCTAAGTACTACCTGTTACTTTTCAGGTACCCAGATTCTATAATACGAATTCTGAAATCCCAAAACACGACCTGCCTGAGCTCTTGGGGCCAATTTTCCATGTCTTTTCTGTCTAGAAACATGCACCCAGCATTTTGCTCCGAAACGCTCAATATGTGTTAGCCTGGGTTTTCTCCCTGTCAGCTTTTCATAGGGAGACATGCCTATTATTCTATGTACAAGGCGGTTTTGTATGTAAGCAGTATATAAAATACATTCACCCCAATAGGTATTATTCAAATCTGCGTCCGCCAGCATGGCTCTCATCGAATCCTGCAGAGACCTGTTCCTCCTCTCTGCAGTCCCATTGGATGATGGTGAGAAAGGAGCAGTGAGACTTTGGATTATTCCCTTCTTTTCTAGATATGTCTTCAATGAATTACTTGTAAATTCACCTCCCTGGTCTGATTTTATATTTTTAATAACAACCCCATATTGTGTCTCTGTTCTCTGTATAAATGCCTGTAATTTATCTTCTGCTTCACTTTTCTTTTTCAACAAAAACACATGTGTAAATCTGGAAAAATCATCTACAATCACTAAGTAGAATCTTGCCCCTCCTTTCGAACATTGGAGAGGTCCTGCCAAATCCACATGAATAAGTTGATAAGGTTCAGTAGTAGTGCTTTCAACGCTCTTATTTATGGTTGCCACTGTCATTTTTGCTTTATAGCATGCATCACACTCATCCACATGCTCACAATGTGTTAGTTTTAAATCTTTACTATACTTTGGGGTGTTTTTAATTTTCTCAAAATTTGCGTGCCCTAATCTTCTGTGCCACTCATGTATGCAATTTTCGTGTATGTATTTATTTACTCCTATCCAGGCACATGTTGGTTCATCATGCTCACTTTGTACAAAAACATTGAGTCCTGCAATTTCCCCTTCATACATATCTCATCACCTTTCTGCACAATGCATCTATTTCTTTCAAAATATACTTTACAACGTATCTGAGTTAGTTTTCTTATTGACAGAATGTTACATTTTAAATCAGGAACCAAAAGTACATTTGTTAATATTGTTCTCAGATTACTCAACCTGATCGTCCCCTTCGCAATCGCGTCCCGTGACGATCCGTCAGCTAGATAAATCTTCTCTTGAACAGGCTTTGAAGTGTAAAACAAGCTTGCGTCCGTAATTAGGCAGTTTGACGCCCCGCTATCTAGAAGCCATTTAGAGTTAAGTGTTTTATTGTCCTCCTCAGTAATAAAGTTCACACTGGATTTCTGCCATCTATAGTCCCTGTTTCTTCTTTTCTTACTCAAACACTGTTTTTGTATATGTCCTCGGGACCCACAAAAATAACATATTTTATTTTCTTGCCTGTTTCTTGGATACTTTTGTTGAGCAGCTTCAGCCTCTTTGAACTCAGTCCTTTTACTCTCATGTCTTCTGTTCCATTCCTGTTGCAGTTTTTGCTCTACAAAGTCCAGAGTTAAAGTTCCATCTGGCAATGTCTCCATACTAGTAACCAAAGTGTCCCATTTATGATCAAATGAAGACAAGATTATATAAACCATCTGAATGTCACTGTGAGTCACTCCTCTATCTTGAAGATCTCCAAATAATCGTCGAAATTCAGCAAGATGCTCACTCATAGTCACTTCATCAGTAAAACGCATCTGATATAGTTTTCACACTAAACACAGCCGGCTTCCTGCGGTTTGTTGCACATGAGCGGCTCTTAGCTTTTCCCACATTTGATGAGCTGTCGGCTCATTACTTACTAGCAACAATTGTGTATCAGACAGCCCCAGAGTAATAAAAGCCTTCGCTTTCTCATCTTTCTTCGTCCACACTGCTGATGGAGTGGCCGGAGGGGGATTTTCCACCACGTCAAATAAATCTTCCTTGACCAGAACTGCTTTCATTCTCCATTTCCAACTGGAGTAATTAACTGCATTCAATCTCTCCATTGGCATCCCGGATGACAGGTTTATAGCCATGTTGTCCACTCTTTACTTGCCTCTCACTTGCTGCTTCTGTCCTCTGCAACACCGGATCCAAACAGCACCAGAACCTCTTACTTTGGGCTGTATTCTGGGCCCATAACCCCTGTTGGCGCGTGTGCGTTGATACGGTCCAGAGAAGCGACCCTGGAGCTGTGCAGAACCAGAAATAATCCAGGCCAAGCAAAGTTCTTTGTAAGAGTCTTTTACTGACAATAAGTTTCAAACGCAGTCCTCTCTCCATACAACTTTTCCCCCACACTAGAGCTTCTGCGAGAGCTGCTCTTATCAGAGCCATTGCCCTTGCCAACCATCTGCTGGCCTTGACAACTTTGGCACTCACTGTTGCTCAAGTTAACCCGTTTTCTTCAGGTTTCCTTTTCTCTGAAAAACCTCTGTCTGTGAGTCACATAGATTGCTTTACTGGCCAAAAAACCAAACTCTACCAATCACAGGAAAAGCACAGCTTTTTATAACCATATAACTGATGAAACTGCATTTTTAGGCCTAGCCTCTTGGCTATGTTCGGACCTCGCCTCCTGGCCATGCTCGGGTCTGCCTCTTTATTTTTTCATGTTTACACTAAAAATATCAAAAGTACATAGACTAATCAGCATTCTTTACTACTCATTTCTTTCTGCTGCGTTGCACTATTTTATATCTATTAAGTAAGTTTCAACACACACATCAGCAGCTTCTAATTTCGATTCTAACCAAGCATACTTCCTTAAAATATTTTCCATGCTAAAACACTGCTTTGGATTTTTCCTATGCTTACACAGGAAATAAAATAGTCCATTAATAATTGATGATTAGTAAAGAAACAGAAATTTATACAATAATTCAGAAATCTCATTCCTTAATCCTCCCTTTTGAACCTGAGGTTCAACTAGACATTTCTGAATTTTCAACTACATTCTTAACCGTATTTCTCAAACAATATACCGTATATTCCGGCGTATAAGATGACTGGGCGTATAAGACGACCCCCAACTTTTCCAGTTAAAATATAGATTTGGGATATACTTGCCGTATAAGACTACCCCTGCTTATGAGATGCAGGTACTTAGCAGGAAAACTGTCACTTATAAACATAAGGCTGTTTGTCATCAAACATGTAAACATAAAACAGTGCAAGTGGATTAAACTTTTCCTAATTCACTCTAAAGCTGAAAGGAAGGATAAGACAATAAACCCATGGGAGCTGCCGTGCTGTTTGTTTTCTAAGCTGACAACCAAACTGGAACTGATGATGATAGGAGGAAGATAACAAACAATAGAGAGAGAGCAAGTGCCAGGCAAGTCCCTGGCGAGTTAGCAATGCCCATCATAACTGCAAGCTACGGTATTTTTAAAGGTTTTGCTGGCATGACAGTTTCCCTTTAAAAGCCTTCAAAATCCTCCTGTTCGTCATCTGATATCATAAGTACATCAATGACATCTTGTGATACATTTGTAAGGCAGTCATCGTATGGATCGAATTCCGTATCAGATGGTGTGGTCTCAGCTTCGGCTTCCTCTTCATCTTGCCACAAGTAGTCGTCCTCCATACCATCTAATGAATTTGATATGCCACACTTCTTGAAAGACTTGATTACTGTTTCTGCATCAATATCATTCCAGGCTTTTATGACAAACTTGCACAAAACATCCAACTGTGGAGCACGCATGTTTCCTCCTTTTGTGAATGACTTTTCGCCGCTAACCATCTATTCATTCCATTGTTCTCGAATGCGATCTTTAAATGGCTTGTTTAGGCACACATCCAGTGGCTGTACCAACGATGTCAATCCTGCAGGAATAACTGCCGCATCTGTGTTTAGTCTTGCAAGCCTTTGCTTGGTGCTGGGAGTTAAATGAGCCCTGAACATATCCCACACCAGTAGACTACGTTTTTGAATAAGTCCACCTGGTCGCCTGCTCCATACATTATCAAGCCTTAGCTTTACCCCTTCTTCATCCATCCAGCCTTTTTCATTCACATGTACAAAACAACCAACAGGGAACTTGAGTTTCGGCATTGTTTTTCTTTTAAAAATAATCATTGGTCTCAGTTTGGCGCCATCAGCTGTGCATCCTAGTACCACTGTAAAACTGGACTTCTCATGTCCTGTTGTTTTAATTAAAATTGTTTTTTCACTTTTTTGATGGACAGTTTTATTTCCAACCATATCAAAATTCATTGGAGTTTCATCCATATTTCCAATACTACTTAACGCATAGCCATGTTTAGTGCGCTGTTGTATTACGTATCGATGGAAACTATTTACTTTGCTATCAAGATCTGCAGGTAATTTTTGGGCAACTTTCGTCTTTTGCCTCAGTACCAAATTATGCCTTCCCATGAATCTAGTACACCAGGATACAGTGGCCTTAAATCTGTTGCTGTGATCTGGGTTAGATTTGGCCCACTGAAGTGCAAACAAACGTATTTTATTTCGTGTCACTACATAACCGTTTTGGCGATGCTCATTCACCATGTCTGCTACATGTTTTTCGAGTTCTGGCCAATGTGGGGTGCCTCTTCTTAATGCACACTTACCCCTTGGCATACTCTTTAATGCTTTTTCATTTGCTTTCCAGTCCTGAACCATCTTTTCTGTTACTCCATATTGTCTTGCAGCAGCGCAGTTATTATGTTCCATGGCAAAGTTTACAACTTTAAGTTTGAAACTGGCTTCATATTTCTTTCTTCTTGCTGGTGGAGCCATGATGGGGTTTTGACTGTTGGACATTTGTATACTGTACTGTATGTACTGGTGCTATACTGTATGAACAGGTACAGATACTGGTGCTGTACTGTATGTGGTACCCAGTATACAACAACCAGCCAATCATGGCAAGCGATGTACCTTACCGGCGATTGGCTGGTTGTTGTATACAAAGCCTGCTTGGATTGGTCAGCTCTCCCTGCCTGCCCAGCCCTCCCTGTCTCCAAGACTATCAGAGCGGTAGCGCAAACACGCCTCTTTCACCAGTCTGGCCCACCCTTGTATCCTATTACCTCCTTCTCTGCCTCTCAGATCTCGCACATGCGCGCCTGCGCCGCTTCACTGCAGTCCTCAGGAGTCATCGGGACCGCGTTAAGTCACTTCTTTCCACGAATCCTGGTGAGTGGATTTTCTTCTACCGTACTTGTACAGCGCTGCCCTTGCTGCTTTCATACAGTCGCCGCATACGGCGGGGATGCGGCCGCGGCCGTTTTTGAGCTCCCCCCACCATATGCGGCGACCGCAGATTCTCCAGTCCGGCTCAGAAGTTTCAGCACCCGCCCTATAAGACGACACCCGGCGTATAAGACGACCCCCGACTTTTGAGAAGATTTTCCTGGGTTAAAAAGTATTCTTATACGCCGGAAAATACGGTAAACATAATTGTCTTTTATGACATCCACATTTTTTAAAGTGATAGGTTTCTAATGGTGGAAACATCCGTTCCTTTATTCTTCTGGCATTGTCCCATACAGTACTCCGAGGTACTGCAAACGTATAAGCTGCTGCAGCTAAGCTCATTTTTCAATTTACTACTGCCTTTACTGCAAGCTGCAAAGCTGCTGGATTATATTCTTTAGAACCTCCACGAGGACAAGGATTGAGCGGTACTGATATTGACTCAATGGGATCTAGCATAGTAACTTTTACTGGTACTGTTTGGATAGCTTTATCACAGGTTACTACTGGATGGTGATTCCGCTGTCGAGAGGAATTTTGGCTTAAATCATAGGGAATGAGCCTCTCTTCAGTACTTTGAAAATCTCCCATCCTCTGAGTCTGATACTCCATCTTCTTTTAACTTTTCTATAAAAAATTTTCCTTTCTTTAGATGGACATTAATAGAGATGCTTTTGATGTACTGCAGGAAGTGTGTTACTTGAAAACATCTTCTCCGAGTAAATCAAAATTACCGCCTCTTAAAGATAATCAATATAATTTGTTCCTTCTTTATAAATTTCTAAGGAGAAACACCAATATCGTTTAGCAGAGTCCTTCCTCCCAGGGACATTGTTTATTTTTATATCCCTGGAACGGGAGTGCTCCACCACACCACTTTGTTCTTTAATCTTCTTCAGGTTTGTTGGAAGGATCTGTCTCATTTAACCAATTCATAGTTACTGTAAAGTCACTATCCTCACTTAGGATGGATTCGATCTCCTGCTCTACATTTATTTGTTGACAATTTCCTGAGGGAAGATTGGACAAGGGGATAACGAATGAGGTGGGTTTGTCTTGCTTTCCTTTTTTTCTTCTTCTTAATACTTTCCCTATTTGTTCCATGCAACACTTGCTTAATTTTATTCCACAAGAGATTGAAATCCCTACTGTTAAAAGGAGAACCAATACATAAAGTATAACCTTTTCTAAAGATGCAAATATGCCCCCAAACCAATAACCTATGTCCCAAGCCATGTTTCCTTCTACCATATTCTGAGCTTTTTTCGCTTGTTCTTCAAGGTCCTTGGCCAAACTTTCAATATGTGTGGAATTATCTGGAATGAATACACAACAACCTGATCCCACAATTTCACAGACTCCGCCCTGTCTTGTTTACAGGAAATCCAAAGCTAATCGTTTCTGTAATACCATCATTCTCATGGCCTGCATTTCAGCATTTATAGCAGTAATAGCAATAGCTGTTTTATTTGCTACTTCCTCTACTATGCCGGCTAATTTCCAAATTTCATGTAAGGCATATGGAGCACCTATGCTGGGAAACAAGAATCCCATCACTGATTCTCCTGTTGTCCTCCATATTTTGGTATCTCTTCTATTCCTTATTGTTTGTGGAAGGTGGGAAGTATCTGTAGCTTGAATAGTAGGTATTAAATAGGCATAATAGCAAGATCCTATCCAACCTGCAGGTAACCATTTATATGTTGTTTTCCCACAAATGTAATACACATCTTTCAGGGCGTATATTATTTTGGTAGTGGGAGATGTGGGTAGAGAGCCATATATTATCCTTACTCTACCTGTATCAGATAATGGAAACTGAACTGGTATCCCTATCAGGGCCACATATTTACATTTACTGAAACCCATCTCTATAGTCCCATACTGACTTTGAACACATAGATATCCTTCTCCTTCTTTCTGTAATTGGAGAGGATAAGAGCAAGTGGAGGGGTCCTTTGGCTTTGCTCGCATCTCATAGCTAAAAGCATTTGTATCAGAGGGCTTACATATTGGGAGGCAACTATGATTATAAATTTTTGGATTACACTGTTTATACATATACCATAAATCACACCAATCCTGTTGGGTAAAAGGTACAGGAATAAGTGGGATTCCTCCTTCTGCAGTTAGAGGAGAATGGGTGCACTCCCCTTTCTTCAATACTTTGGCATATTCAATACTTAACCATATATATGTATTACCACTAAATTCCCAATGATGAGAAGCATCTCCAGTATTCATACCTTCTTTGACAGCCCTTTTTCCCCTTAGTGAAATATTTCCCCCCGGTTCTGAAGAAGTTAAGGGATATACCCGAGGCCTAGGTTCAGAAATTCCTATTTCAATATTAAGCTGTTTTTCCCTTGACTTGGGTTTCTCAGGTCTAGGAATCCAGAAAAACATCAACGTATCATGAAAATTCAACAAGAGTAGCAGAAACATGGTAACACACACAAACCCTATCATAGGTATCAACCATTTCCTAGGAGTCTTTGTCTGCTTTATTCCAGATATTCATCAAGTCTCATTATATTAGTTGTCCAGGTTTCCTGTAGAAGTAACATATCAAATTGTTCCAGGAAATTCGTAAATGATAGATCTGTAACTTTATTAGACCACCCAGCGAGGTTCCACGATAGAATTTTCAAAGTGGGGGGTCCTAGATTACTGATGTGTCAATTGGTGGTTGGATTGGCTCCTATTAAAGTTTGGAGGGAAACTTTTTCGCTTATATTATCTTGAGTAATTCTAAATGGGTCAGATGTCTCTTGAGTTATTCTCTTTTTTACTGTGTAGGTATCAGGATTCAGGCTTTCTTCAGCAGAATCAATTACCTTTAATGTTGTTTGTAGTTTTTCCAGTTTAGTACGAATTTCTGTCTTTACCTCAGAAGGCAGAGAAACAAAAGTATCCAGCAATATTAATTCTTCAGGTAAAAATTGGTGAGCCTCTTCATTTGGTTTCTCTTTAGTGTCCGGCATACATAGAGACTGATTAAGGGAGATTGTTGCTAATCTCTGTGGAGGGGCTAAATTTTCAAATACACTAACAGTAAATATGTTTAATATTGTCAAGAGTCCTCTCTTTTGGTAAAATAGACTTGTTTTATCTTTCGATGTAAAAGTTACTATGGCTCTTGCCTTTACATAGTCATAAAAGAGGTAGTTGATGTTTGCAATGTCTTTTGTCTGAATGAGCCCAGGAGATACTTCATTAACAGTCTTTATTAGATGTTTCTTTCTATCTCTTAGTGATAAATAACCCTTCGGTTTTGGGAAGTTTATCAATGCCAACTTATTTTCTTTTAGGGTCAGCTTCCACCTTTTATCTCTTTGATTAAGAAAGGACAATCTGGAATTGTCCGAGTTCATTATTGGATCCGTCATATTTATTTTCCTTGGTCTCAAATTGTATCTTCGATCTTCAGAACTGGATCGTTGCAGGTGGTCAGAGTCCTCTTCACCCACCAGAGTTCGTCATACAGTGGGACTGTTACAAAGGGGATTATTATGCCCTGTATTACCTGCTATCCCCAGAGGTCGAGACTTTTTGGGTTGCGTAGGCAGTTCTTCTTTCTCCGGAGTTGGAATCTTTTTGCAATGGGATGCGTGGATCCAGGCCTCTGTTCCCTGTACCTTGATTGCTGTGTGCATTGTCAACACAACAAGGAAAGGACCATCCCAAAGTCGCTTCAATGGGTTCCGTCGCACATGGACTTTAATACAAACCCAGTCTCCGACATCAATCGAATGGCAGGGATGCTCAGCAGGTTTAGATAATGTCTCTGCCACCTGAGAATGAAATGTCTTGACACATGACAGTAACTTTTTACAATACATGAGCATAGAATCGACCAGCAATGTCAAGTCCTTGCAATATGGTGGGGTAGGTGGTGAAGTAGGCAGCCTCATTGGGCGTCCCATTAGTACTTCATGAGGCAACAGACCAGTTCTTCTATTACAAGTTGACTGAATGCTCATCAAAGCAATTGGGAGAGCATCTACCCATTTAAGATTTGTTCTTGCACAAATTTTCCTAACCTTTCCTTTAATGGTGGATTTCATCCTATCCACCTGACTACTGGAGGCAGGATGGTATGGGGTGTGAAATTGTTGCTGGATTCCCAAGGCCCGACAAACCCCTTTACTACCTCTGCTGTAAAATGTGTTCCTCTATCTGAATCGATTGAATTAGGGATCCTAAATCGGGGTATCATGTCTCTTACCAGTCTCTTGACAACTGTTAATGCGTCTGCTTTAACACATGGGTAGGCCTCAACCCATCCAGAAAATGCCCATACCATCACCAACATGTATTCATATGGACCATTTTTTGGCATATTTGCAGAATCAACTTGTATATTTATAAAGGGTCCCGACGGAGGGGGTTGAGCTGACATTTCTGTTCGCTCAGCTTTTCCTATGTTGTGAGTTTGGCAGATATGACAAGTCCGACAATGTTCTTTTGCAATTTGTGTAAATCCTGGAGCATACCAATATCTATAGACCTCCCTTACCATCCCATCTTGGCTTACATGAGCCATTCCCTGTGAAATTCGAGCAAAATAAGGCAGTAAACACACTGGTACCACCAACCTCCCTTTTTTATCTCTCCAATACCCATCATTTCCTTTCTCACATTCTTTATCTTTCCATTTTCCTTTTTCAGCGACTTTTACTCCTTGTAGTTTCCTTAGTTCTCCCAGAGGATCGTCTGTTACTTCCTCCATTACTGCCATATGAGCAACTTCTCCTCCATTTGTCCGGTAAAAGGTAGCTGTCCGAGCAGCTGTATCTGCCATGGCATTTTCCTTTGACACATCATCTTTGCCTTGTGTATGAGCTTCACATTTTACTACTGCAATTTGAGCGGGGAGCAATATTGCTTCCAGCAAAGCAGCAATGTATGGTTCATGTTTAATAGGACTTCCAGCTGAGGTACGAAATCATGAACAGTTCTAAAAGCATATGCAGAGTCAGTATATATATTGACTGACTTCTCTCAGGCTCTTTTACAGGCCTGAATCCATGCCACCAACTCAGCTGCTTGAGCTGATTTTACCTCAGGTAGAAAAGCACTTTCTAGGACCTCAAAAGGGGAGCAAACAGCATACCCAGCCGCTAGCTCTCCTCTTGCATCTCTAAGGCAAGAGCCATCTGTAAACAGGATCATATCTGTATTCTGAATAGGTAACTCTCGAAGGTCTGGTCTGGGTTTGCTTATCATCTCCACCTCTGTTACACAATCATGCACAGATTCCTCAATACCTTCAATTGGCATGGGAAGCAACATAGCAGGATTTAAATTTGCACACCTCTGAATTGTAATGTAAGATGGAGTCAAGAGCAATTTTTTGTATTTTGAAAGACGTTGATTTGACAAATGCTGGGTCTTGGCTTTGAGCAGCAGTGCTGCCACCGCATGTGGGACCATGACGTTTAGAGGAGACATTAATACCAAAGGCTCTGAGGATTCCACCAATACTGCAGTTGCTGCAACTGCCCTTAAGCAAGGTGGGAATCCACTGGCCACTGGATCCAATTGTTTGCTAAGATAGGCTACTGGAT
The DNA here is from genome assembly GCF_030035675.1 of Rhineura floridana. NCBI lineage: Eukaryota > Metazoa > Chordata > Lepidosauria > Squamata > Rhineuridae > Rhineura > Rhineura floridana. Next base: position 291,186,445 of record NC_084480.1, read on the forward strand.
GCTGTTTTGTTCCATGAATTTGTGTCAGCACTCCCAAAGCTACACCTCCCTTTTCATGGCAAAACAGCGTAAAGGGTTTTTCATAATCTGGCAACCTCAGAGCTGTAGCTGTATCAAGAGCCTGCTTAATGGATTGGAAAGAAGTTTCACATTCTACAGACCACTGCACTTTTTCCGGTGCAGTCATGCCTGTGAGGTGTTGGAGGGGTCGCACAAGGTCTGCACAGCCTATTAGCCAGGGGTGGCAATAAGACATCATACCAATGAATGAACGGACTTCAGTTTTGGTATGAGGCCTTGGCATATGTAGAATAGGATCAATTCTACTGCTTGAGAGGACTTTTTGTCCTTGAGAGATATCATGCCCTAAATAATGAACTTGGGTAAGGCACAGCTGTAGCTTGTCCTTAGAGGCCTTATGCCCCTTCTCTGCCAATGAATACAACAGGGTAATGGAGTCCAAGGTACACACCTGCAGAGAAGGGCTGGTCAACAGAAGATCATTGATATATTGGATAAGACTTGACCCCTCCTTAAAAATAATATCATCCAGATCATTTTTTAATGCCTGTGAAAATATGGAGGGACTTCTGAAAAATCCCTGCGGGAGCCTTTTCCAGGAAAACTTGTGTTCCTTGGAAACTGAACGCCAACAGGAATTGACTATCCTCATGAATAGGGATGGAAAAGAAAGCAGAGCATAAGTCTACGACCGTAAAATGTGTTGCTGAGGGTGGGATTTGAGCCAATATTTTGTGGGGATTTGGGACTACTGGAAATGATGGCAGAATGACCTGATTAATCCGGTGCAAATCTTGCAATAATCTTCACTTGCCAGAAGGTTTCTGTATACCCATAATTGGGGTGTTACAGGGGCTACGAATAGGAATTATAATGTCTTGTTCTAACAAAGAAGTAATAACTTCTTTTAAACCTTCTTCTGTTTTAGGGTTCAATGGATATTGTGCAACTCTAGGTAATGGTTTGTAAGGATTTATAGAAATTTCAACAGGTTCTGCTGTTTTGATTCACCCAACCTCATTCACATGAGTTGCCCATAATTTAGAAGGGATCTGAGATAGTATATCTTCCTGAACTTGTGTCAGGACATATACTTCCTCAATGCCTGGTGAGGAAGTGGGCCTACATAAGGCTTCTATTGCCTCATTGCAATCCCTTTTGGGTACATCTAAATAAATTCCTGACGGAGTGCAAAATATTGTGCACCCCAAATGACACAAAAGATCCCTCCCCAACAGTGGTGGACTGGGTCTAAAAATATTGGTTGCCAGGAGACAAAGGGGGCCCACCAACAACTATAAGGCTATCATTTAATTTTTATAAGAAATAAATAAAATTTTCAAAAAATACATGTGGAAAAAAGGCACAATTAAAATTTTTGTGAAATAAATGTATATTTTTAGTAATTACAGTGTACATATATTGTACATATTACTGGCAGTGTACTGTAGATACTAAATGTAAATACAGATTGTTATAATTGAAATTTTAAATTATTTTTTTTAATTTTAAATAAATGGTGGATATTTTTAAATAGTTTGCTTGTACTGAACATTTTACACATTAACAGGTAGTTCAAAAGCATATTTCATGCAGTCCACTATATTAAGAGCAATCGTTTGAATTCACTAGATGATTGTGCGAATCTGTCAATAATTGCTTCTGCATCCAATTCATCTAACAATTCCTTTTCACTGGATAGCAACATGTATGATTCCAAGTTCTCCTCAGACAGTGAATTTCTTAGCCTTGTCTTTATGATCTTTAGCTTTGAAAATGTCCTCTCACATTGGACTTGAGTAACTGATAGTGTGCAGATGACTTTATAAAGTTCATAAAGGTTATCATATGCCTTGTCATGAAGTCTGTTGGATGCCAGAATTTTTAGTACACACGATGGGCAAGTGCTACAAATTTTACACTTGTTGCAACTGTAATCCATATTCTCACCATCATTAAGCAATAGCTTTAATACATCAAAGTTCGAAGCAAAAGAAAACAATTCCAATATTACTTGAACTTTGCTAATTTGTGGAGACAGCTTAATAATACCTTCCAATGCTTCGTCTTCAAGGCCCTTCTCTGCAATAGTTTTAAACTTTGCTGGGTCCAAGCAGGATAAATCTTTATACAACTGTTTGTGTCGTACAAAGCGTGAATCTAGTGACTGGACAATGCGGTCCATTATTAGGTTAAACACATTTACTCGAAAATCAGCTAGAGAGTCTGAGGAATTTCCTTCATCATCTATAAGCTCATCTGCCATTCTTTTCTTCTTCCTCTGCCTCTTAACTGGCAATGCTGTTTCCAAAGAGTTAATTTCCAATGTTTGATTTTCATCCATATTCATCTGTGAAATCTTGTCATTACATTTATTTACAAATTCCAATGCCTTGCTGTGAACATTATCAAATGTTCTTGTCTGTTCCTTCAACTTTGTTGTAGCTGAATCTACTAAACGCCATGCAGTAAACATATCTAAACCACTTGTCTGTAAATAACTTGATAACGGGGCTGTAGTTTCAAATATACACAAGTAAGTAAATGCTGTCAATGTTGTTTCAAACTTTAGAAGACTTTGAAGTAAAACATTTGCTTCTTGTTTTGTTTTTGCATCAAACTTGTCTGAATCTTGTATCATTGATAAGCATGTCAATAGATTTACAAAAGTACTGACAGCGGCATCATCAAAACGTCAAAATATAGTTGTTGCTGCATTGGATTTTCCTGACCATCTTGTCTCACCAATTAGCTTTAATAGTTTCATTTTTTCTTGTCCTAGATGTTTTCCAACAACTTCTATCCATACAGCCATTCTCTTGTATGATGTTTTCACAAAAGTTGCTAAATTCTGGAGCAATTTGAAAACAGAAACTGCAGGCACGCAACATTTTGTTGTTTCAGTTATCACCAAATTCAAGACATGGGCATAGCACCATATATGAACATGTTGATCAGCCACATCAGTAATTTTACTTTGTAAACCATTATACTGACTATGGTAGCTTGCAGCTCCATTTGTACTATCAGATAAACATTTTTGGGATCAATTTTAAGATGCTGTAATGTTTCAGTCAATAGATCAAAAAGTCCCTGTCCTGTACCATCATTACTTGGCACAACTGAAAGTAGTCGCTCATAGATAACACCTTTAAGCACATACCGAATAATAATGCTAAACTGATTGATGGATGAATTATCTTGTGTTGAATCAACTTGAATAGAATAATATTTTGCTTGAGAAACTTCATGACTAATTCTTTCTTGTATCATATTCTTCATAATTTGGATTAACATGTTAATAGTTGTTTTACTCAGGTATGTAACAAGTCCACCACAGCCTTTACTTTGAGCCTTTCCTTGTGTTCTAATCGTTTGATTCTTTGTGTAGACTTGTTTTGTACTGCAGAAACATGAGCTGCCATAATGGGGTCATATTTTGCCATCAACTGCACTGTAGCTAAAAAATTGCCATGATTCAGAACCTCATTATCCAGAGTGTAGGCTGATTCATTTCTGTGACCTCGAAAAGGAAGTGCTTGCTTGCCTAACATCTTTATGATGTCTATAATCCTCATGACAATACTCCTCTGCTTCAACACTTCTTTCTTTTTAATTAGTGAAGATGCAAAAAAAATTATACAAGGTGCCATCATTAACCACACTGATAAATTGTCCCCAATAAATTCACTGGAGAAGACGGACTGAGCAAAAAGGCATGTTCTGTTGACAGGGGTCCCAAAGTTATGCTCATTGGCTCGGTGATTGGATGAGGAACTGGTGTATTTGATACCCCCACTGCCTGCACTACTTCTGAGGAGCATAAGGCATCTGGAAAATCTGATGCCCTTAAAACTGATCGATATGCACCGGTGTCGACCAAGAAAGGCACTGAACAACCTCCCACTTTGCACTGTACATTTGCTTCCTTTTGGCCTGTGAGAGAAACAACTGTTGCCAGTGGTGTGACAACTGTGGGGGCGTCCCTTCCTGGTCGATCTAACCGTCAATAACGTTCATCCCAATTTACCAGCTCCTCTGGGGATTCCTCTTTTACCATTCGAATAGGAACTGGAGGTTCAGTTCTGAAAGAACTGGAAGAAGAGGATCCTCTCCCCTGCTGTGGAGGCCTTGGGGAAGAGGAATTCCTGTCCAATGATGGGGGTCCTTGTTCTGGACTTGGGGTTGATCTACCTTGGTCATGCTAAGGCCTTTAGGAGTCCCCAGGATGGTGGGGGCAATCCATACGGAAATGCCCACCTGACCACATTGGTAACAGGAAAACCTGTTTCCTTCTCCTTGTCTTTGTCCCATTTTCCCTCTACCTCTTCCTCGTCCCCTACCCCTTCCATTACCCCAATTGCTTGGTTGTCCTGAAGGGAAGGCGACAGTCATTACTTCTATAGTTTCCTTCTTCTTTCTTGTTACTTGCATGAAATGGTTAGCCTGAGCAATTATTTCCTGTATTGGTTTATTTTGCCAGCCTACTACATGCATTTTAATAGAATCTCCCACTTTGGGTAGGAATCCTTGCACAAAGGCTGCAATCAATGCTGGCCTAGCATTTTCCTCAACATCATTTATACCTGAATACTGTACAAACACTCCTTTTAATCGTTCCATGAAATCTGAAGCATTTTCTCCTTCTGTTTGCTTACAATTATTTGTTTTAACCCAATTAGCTCATTTAGGACAAACTTCTAAAATGGCATTTAATAATACAGCCCGATGTTCCCCCAAATCACACCGTGCTATATCTCGATCGGACCATGTTGCCACTTCTTTCAACGTTACATAAATCTGAAGGGACTATTACTCTTAAAAGTTGATTAACATCTGCCCAATTAGGATTGTAACAAGTAAAAACTGTCTCTAGCTCCTCCTTAAAACACTGAGGGTCTTCCCTAATTTTTGGAAAAGTTCTTGTCAGATTTGATAAGTCTCCAGGGGTCCATGGAGGATGAACAGTGACCAATCCCCCATCTGCAGCTGGTAGCTGCCGGAGGCGGAACAGTCCCTCCACTCCATTCCCCTGTCAGGTTGTACTGCCAGGTCTTCCCTTATTTGTTGGAGCACCCCTTCAGACAGCTGTATGGGCTGGGCAACCTGGTGAGCTTGTGTCCGCTCTACTTGCATGCAATTGCAGCGTATAGCCTCCATCCCTGGCTCCAAGTGGCCCCCACTGACATGCATACTGTATAAGTGAGTGGGCAATGGCTGAAACCTCACAAAATCCTCTCCTGGGGAGGACAGAGCACCCCCAGTCTGGCTCTGTACTTGCTGATGATGATGGGAGCCTTCATCCTCAGAAACGAGCTCTGCTGTGCACCTGCTATTGGCTGTTTGCACTGACCTGCCTAAGAAGGTGGGGCCAAGATGACCAGATAATGCCTCCCCCATATATCACACCTTCCTGAACACCAGCGCCTAGGCTGCTAACCCTGACCCTGCTGTCAACTGGGTCTCTACGGCACTCAAGGTTGGTGCAGAGGAGGCGGTTGCCTTCAGTCCCGCAGCCATTGCAGCCACCATTTTGTCCTCCACTCCTCTATCAGCCGCCTCAGCGAGTGGGACTTGCTGGGTCTAATGTCACCTGGCCTTGTGGTACGGAAGCCCTTTTTGTATGTTTGCCCATCACAGTGTTTGTTTTCCCCCGTGGCAGCAGGGTGTGGGGGAAAGGAAAGGAGTGAGGCGCCATTAGCATCAGGCAGAGGGGAAAGAAAATGAATCAAAGCAATGAATAAAAAAAAATGAAAATAGAGGACTCCCCTCAGAAATAGTGTCCTGACCACTAAAAAAACAACAGCTTTAAGAAGAGAAGACAAGTGGTACATTCCAGTCAAGGAAGATGTGAACATACTAACTTTATTTTCTTACAGAACTATTTCTGCAGCTTAACAGAAGCCAAAAGCAGAACTCAACAGTCATAGAACTCCTTCTCAACTGCTCCAGAAATCCATACTTCACTCTTTTTCAGAGCTTGGAAGATTACTTTTAAAAAGTATTTACAGTTACAATTACATGGCCCCAAAAAGTAGTAATTATTGTTGCAATTGCTCTGAAAGTAACTGATTACTTTGCTTTTCCGCAAAAGTAATAACTACAATTACATTTCAGTTACTTTTTTAAAAAAAATGCCTACAAGGTGCTGGCCTTGGCTGCTGCACATCTAAGTAGCCTAAAACAACATCAAAAATAAACACACATATACAGAGGTAGAATAATTCTTTTTATCCATAAGTTAGCAATGGTGGTGTATCTGCTGGTAAAGGAGGTGGGAAGGGAGGCAGAGACCACTACTCAGATCTTTGCATGTCAAACCAAGTGCAACCCCCCCTCAGCCAGCAAGCATAATCTCTCTCACTTAACCACCTCCCAGACCCTGCCCTGCCACCAACTAAGGGACACTCACCCAAGCATTTTCCCCTGAGATGCAAAAAAGTTAAAATATTGCAAATACAGCACAGTATGCCAAGTGCAAATACAGTATTCACACACACACACACAATGTCATCTTTCACCTCCACAGTTCTTTATCTCCGTTCTGCTGCTGCCTCCTTCTCCTCCTGTATCCATGTTCTTGCCCTCCGGCTCATTTGTCCTTCCACTCCATTCTTCACCACCACCATTTTTTTAAAAACAATTGTTTTCTCCACTCCACCCCGTCTCACTATTCACCTCCTCCCTCGTCATCTCCTACCCACCCACAGAGCATGAGGGAAGAGCAATGCTGCGCAGAAGCCCAGTTTGAGGCACATGATTTTCATCCACAAATCAGAGGAGCAGAAGACTTCCCCTGCTTCCCACCCCAAATAATGCCCCAAAGTAATGTTGGAAACATTAAAATTACTCCACAAAAGTAATAAAATTACTCCTATTACAATCAAAATGTAATAGGAATTACCCACTCATTCCTCAAAAATGTAAAAGAATTACCCACTCGTTCCTCAAAAAAGTAATGAATTACAAGTAATTAATTACTTGTAGCGAATTACTTCCAGGCTCTGCTCTTTTTCAACAGTTCTAGTTGTTGTTTTTTACTTAAAGGAGCAGTAACATATTAACTAATGATTAAGACAAAGCTTAAGGCAGCTTGTACATTTATATAAGATTAAGGCAGGCTCAGATTACCTTTTACACAAAAACAAATTGTTACTAAAATTTATTCAAATATGCAGTATGTACAAATAAAATGAAACAGTTAATGCACCATAATAAATTGAATATAGATAATCACCTTCTAGTTATCATACTGAACTATGACTCTGGTTATAAACAACATATCATATAGTGAATATGAAGGACAGACTTTTAATTTTAGGGACAGACCTGCAAACAGACCAAAGGTGATGCCTCTGAGTGCCGATCAGCTGATGGGCACTGAGAAACATGCAAGTGGTTTGTATTGAAGCTACTTGCAAACAGAATTCAAAAGAGAGCTACTTTCAAGTTGTCATCTGATGTCACAATGATATCAGATGATTGACAAGTAGAGAAGTTGGCCCATGGGGGTGAGATCTGGCCCACAGTCCAGATCCAATTCCCAACCTTTGTCTTAAAGCCATGAATTGTAAATATCCCCCAGTATCAAACTCATAATTCACTTTTATAAGGAATATATTCCAATCTGTCCTTCTGAATCCATCTTAATATATCCCCACAAACAAAAGTGGCTAACCTGATATATATGGCCAGTCAGCTGACTCCATACAAAAGTAGGTCATTAAAGTGGGAAACCAACATCTCTTGAATACTTACCTGCCATAAGACATAATCATACCATTAATTGTATGATACATTCAGTTACTGCACTCTGTTCAAGTTAAATTTCTAATATTAAAAACATATTTCAGTCCCCAACATTACAACTGTAACATATACAGAAAAACCATAAACAATGATGGCGGGGAATTTAATAACAACCCTACAAAATCTAATGCTAGCTGCCACCCAGTTAATGTCCTCATTAAGCCCATTGGGCACTAATGTTATTAATTAGTGAATCCAGTAGACCACCCATTTTATTTTATTATATATTTCTTTCCCTTGAGTGTGTATATGTTGCACATACAAGAATCTTAAATTCCTTTTCTCATGTTTACATCCTGGAAATGTTTAATCATAGAAGCCAGAAGTTTTCCAGTTCTGTGGATGTATTGCTCAGTTTTTTGTAACAAACAAATACATAAACAAACATTGAAATTTAATACATTGGGTTACAATCAAGTTTAATGCCAAGTTCATTTTGGCTAACCCAGTGTGTCCCACCACAGGGAGCTATGGGTCAAAGGTGATTGCCACCCCACAAGGAAGACTCGTGACACAAGATTGGAATAATGTTATATTTATTAAATATAACATGCTAAATCCAAAACCAGACAGCCAAATTCAAATATAAGTACTTCGGGCAGGTGAGGCTAAACCTAACTACGTGGGACTACACGCCCACCTTCTTAAGGCATCTATTCACTTCATTGCATAACTCCACAGTCAAGGATGCGGGTGAAATCCCCCCTCCTTGCTTTTGGAGCCAGGTGCGTGGTTCCAACCTCCACACCATGGCCCCGCCGTACAGGCGTTCACCATGATGCGCAAGCCAGTCCCACAAGGACACCATCCAGATTGCCACCATGCATTTATTTATTTATTTATTTATTTATTTCATTTATAAACCGCCCATAGCTAGTAGCTCTCTGGGCGGTGTACAACAGAGTTAAAATACAATGTTACAATAAAATCAATAACAAATATCAGCAAAATTTAAGCTAAAACATTAAACATAAACATTAAAATGCCTGGGAGCATAACCAGGTCTTAACCTGGCGCCTAAAGGAAAGTACTGTAGGCGCCAGGCAGATCTCTTCAGGTAGGCTGTTCCACAATTCGGGGGCCACTACAGAAAAGGCCCTAGATCTAGTAACAGTCCTCCGAGCATCTAGATGGGTTGGTACCCGGAGGAATTTGAGAGCTGAAGACACAGAAAAGCCTACCTACTCTCTCCGTGACATCCAGTTCTGTCTCTCATAACACTAGAACTCATGTTCTTAGTTTGGCACAACCGTTCCAGAGATGGAGGTGATTTTGGTCTGTGTTGATGCCGGACATAATTTTGAATTGAGATGGTGAACTGAACTGTTCTTAACTGCACTAATTTGGACACCTTTCCAGGTATCGTTGGCCAAATTGGCATGAGGGTTACCGTGATCAAGGAGAGTGTTGTTGTCTTTGGATGACATCAGATAACATTTTGAATCCAGATGGCATAATGAAGTGTTCAAACTGCTCTGATTTGGATGCCACTGATGACATTGTTGCCCAATTTGGTGTGATGGTTCCCGAGAGTGAGGAGCGGGTTTTGGCCTATGTTTGGACAAGTTTGGCCTGTGTTTGGACATGGTTGGACACCATTTTGAATTGTTCCAAAGTGCACCAGTTTGGAAGCCTCTGAAACTATTGTTTGGAACAGTTTGGGCACCCATCCCGGCTCAAAATGGTGTCCAACCACAGGCCAAAACCCACTCTTCGGAAACATGTCAAATTGGGCGACGATGCCATCAGAGGAGATTTTGACATTTGCTTGTGTGTGTCTGTGCCCAGCAGGGGAACACAGGCATGCAATCAAACCAATCCATGAAGCCCTGATGGTTCCCTGGGGAGTGCCCCTTTCTCAGGATGCCTTAACCGCCTAAATATAATCCCCATATACCTCACCTGCCCGAATTCTATGCCACAAGAGGGGATCAGCTTAAGCTTGTTCCCCTCAACCCAATGAAGATAACAAATCCCGTAAACCCTTCATAAGATCCTCCAAAAACAAATCACACCCCTGCTCCGAAAGATGAAGCCCATCACCCCGGAACAAATATGGGGCATGGAACTTAATTCTATTATGGGGAATGAATGCCCCACCAAGCGACAGAACTAATGCCCTGATTTTCCTGTTAACCCATTTCCTAGACCTATCGATCCGATTGGGATGAACAGCACCCCTCCACACCCTTCTGACTAGCATGTCTGACCAAACAATTATAAGTTGGGGGTACGAGCTAATAAGCCACTTGAGATCGCGCGTAACCTTGAGCAGCAAGTCCAATCCTGGATGCTGCACCAAATCATTTTCCCCCAAATGAACCAACAAGATATGTGGCCAATCGGCCGCCGACATAATCTGACACACAGAAGGTAAAAACGCATCCCATAGCATGCCCCTACGGGCTACCCAATGGACCGTAGCTGTGGCAGAAAGCTGCAGCTGAGTTCCGGGAGCAGACGAAGATGCCTGCCGATGAGCTCACAACAAAATTGAGTGGCCACACAAGACGATCCTCACAGGAATAGGAAGGCTTAGCAAACCTAAGGAAACAAAAACAAAATTCCTATTATTAAAATCTGACATAGGATTTAAATGCATCGGAACGCCATCGTCCAATCGCCTGTATATCACTGACGCACATGCCCACGAGGGCTGCGGCCGTCGCCGCGCCAATCCGGAAGGAATGCAGCCCATAGACTCCAGCTTCACGACCACTGGCCAACAAGGCCTGCCGAACAACAGCCCAAAATTGAAATTGAGTCAGGGCAGAACCATCAGCATGTATGAAAAGATAACGCTGGCCTGCTGGCCGAAGAGACAGAAATTGACGTATTGCAGCCACAGGGCATAATTCTGAGAACTGGCAGCTGCGTAAAAACACAAGACAGCCACGGCCTTTTTGATCGGTCTTAGAGACACGCAGGGAAAACCTCACCATATCTGCACCTAATGTGCAATCGCCAAAGCATAAGGCTCTATAGGTCACATCGCGCTTGGAGGGGGCCAATACTTCGCTAGGGCGAAAAGCACCGTAAAACATCGTCAGAGTTACTGCGGCGAACAGGTGTGACTCATACACAGATGAGCATAATGAATGAAACAATGCCAGGATCTGGAGGAGTACATCGGGCGTGATTGGCCTCCTCCGGTCAGCGGGCCTGGGAGCGGAACGCGACCAACCCTCAAGGACCTTTCTGACCCTAAAATCTACAGAATGATCCGGCAGCCCCCGAGCCTTAGATATAAAGGCAAGCGCCGAGAGGTGGCCGGCAATAGTGGAAACAGCATTATTTTGCCCTTTTAGAAATATCATAAACTGCAATAGATGATCCACAGGTATAGGCCACGCCAAAGGCAACTCCTTGCTGATGCGAAAAGTCTGGAACTTAGCGAATGAACGCTCATACGCATGTCGAGTACTGGGAGCAAGCACAGCGGCAATTGCAACCCCAACTTCTAGTTGCCAAGGTTCCACAGGAAAGGTGGGATTGGTATAGGATCCAGTACCGCTCCAGGTGCAAGTTGCCGAAAACACGCCATCTGAAAGCGGGAAAGGGCATCAGCAACGGAGTTACGTAAACCTGGAACATGCTTGGCTAGAAATAAAATATTAAATCGCAGACATTGCAAGACAAAAGCCCGCACCAAGCGCATAACACGAGGAGACCTAGAAGTTTGGGCATTAATCACGCAAACTGTGGACCAATTATCGCACCAGAAGCGCACAGTTCGATTCTGAAATGCCAATGGCCAGAGATGCACCGCAACAACTATTGGAAAAAATTCCAAGAATGTCAAATTGAAAATAATTCCGTTAGCACGCCAACTGGAAGGCCATTTCTCAGCGCACCACTGGGATCTAAATATTACTCCGAAACCGATGCTGCCGGCAGCATCAGAATGCACCTGCAATTCCGCTTCCAGCAGTAATTCGTCCCGCCAGAAGGACAGGCCATTGGACTCCTGCAGGAATTCAAGCCACATGTGCAAATCCGCTCTCATACCTGCTGTAATCCTAACGAAATGAAAGCGAGAGCGAACTCCCTTCATGGCGTCACATAAACGCCTAAGGAATGCACGACCGGGGGAAATGACTTTAGAAGCAAAAACTAAATGACCCACGAGCTCCTGCAGCCGAGCCAGTGATAGTTTTTTAAGTCCAATAATGTTGTTAAGTCCAATAATGTTGTTAAGCAGTTGTCGCAGTACAACCAACTTATCCAGTGGCAAACGGGAAGACTGTGCTACCGTATCCAACTGGATCCCTAAGAAAACTAGAGAAGTAGCAGGGCCCTCAGACTTTTCAGGAGCTAGCGGGACACCCAATTCGTCAGTTAAAGCGGTAAAGGATTGCATCAAATGAAGGCAGTGAGAAGACTCAGCTGGCCCAACAAATAAAAAATCATCAAGATAATGAGCAGAGAAGGAGGAGGAGGCTCTCCTGCGCAGTGCCCATTCAAGAAACGTGCTGAATGCTTCAAAAGCAGCACAAGAAACAGAACAACCCATTGGCATGGCCCTATCTACGTAAAATTGACCCTGAAATTTAAAACCCAGTAAATCTACATCATCCGGATGCACAGGCAGGAGGCGAAAAGCGGATTTTATATCACACTTTGCCATTAAGGCGCCCCTGCCAGCTCTCCTAACTACTCTCACTGCCTCATCAAAAGAAGTATACTTAACTGATGCATGTAAGGGCGAAATGCCATCATTAACAGATGCACCTTTCGGATACGATAAATTATGAATAAGTCGGTATTCACCAACTTGTTTCTTAGGCACAATACCTAACGGAGAAATCCGCAAATTTTCCACAGGAGGACATGGAAAGGGACCTGATATACGGTCGGCAATGATCTCCTTATGAAGCTTAGCTAACACTACATGCGCCAAGTTACGAATAGGGGGCTGATTAACTGAAGTAGCGATCCTAGGACCGTGAAAAGGGATACGAAAACCAAACGTAAAACCCTGAAGTATGAAACTAGCAGCCTGCCTATTGGGGTAACATGCTAACAATTCAGCCAAAGGAGCCAGCTTGATTGGGCTACTGGCTTTGCGACGTACTGCCGCTGTTGCCAGAACCCCGTTTTTGCTGTTGGCGCTCCCCTGTGCTCTGACGAGGCATACGTGCCCGCTGGCATGAGGAACTGGGGTGGTTGCCACCACACAGTGCACAGGCGTGTCTAAACCTACAGGGGCGTCTAAGGCATCTGCCAGTACTATTGAATGTCCAGCAGACTTGCTGGGATTGAACCCAGTGCCCGCCTTGGCTAGAACCAGAGGCGGAAATCTGCGCTCGTGCTAGCAAATGCCCGCTATCAGCCCTATCGCCCAGAGTGGGCCTGGCTGGGGTCATGGATCGCAGCCAAAGACCAGGGTGCTCGATATCCCAACGAAGGGTGGGATCCAATGCCGCCCTCTGTCTGAAATTCTCATTGTACTGGAGCCAAGCTGTACCTGAGAATTCGCGGAAGGCACGGTGAACAATGTTCTGATATTTTATCATGGACAAAGCCTGAGACGGGTAAGCCTGAGTCATTACGCCCATATAAATGGTATAGGCGTTCAACCAATTAGGCCACACCCGATCCACTTTCCGTTTAATAGCAGCCTCACGCTCCTTGCCCTCGTGCCCTTCCTTAGGTTTTGTTTCATTTTCTCGAAATAAGAGAGAAAACAGGTCTATGTACTCTCCTCGCCAAATTTTCTCTTTGGTACCTAACAATAAATGGTCCCCAAGAGGAAGCGAGGTATCTCCCTGTGGGTAAATACCTTGAGGTAGGGGCAAATGACCAGGCGCTAGAGAAGAGGAATCAGAAGTCGGCTGCCAAGGGGACACTGCAGCAGCAGGCCAAGGGAGCTGTGGGTGCTGAGGCACCAACACCCCCCCATGTACACCACTGGGTGCCCAGGATCACCATGAAAGGCACTAGAAGCAGGTCCATGTATAGTATGTGGGTGTAGTTGTTGCTCACCTGTATGAGCTGCAGGAGAAGCTACGACCTGCGGCGTGGTGAACCCAGGAGCCCCAGGAGTGAACGTGGTAAAGGCTGAATGAAAAGGAGGCTGAACTTGCTGGCGCTCAGTTGCAGGTGAATCAAGAGCCGTGGGAAGCACTGCAGGCAGACCAACCTGAGGCATATGCCCTGTAGGCTCTTCAATGGGCGTAACAGCTTCCAGCACGCCAACCCTAGAAACTAAATCAGCAAGAATACGAGATTTAGTCATTTTGGAAGCCAACCTAGCAGATTTTTTACCTACAGGTCTGGAACTGGGACCCACTTCGCCATCCATAGGCTGCCTGCGTTCTTTTTCCAGCGCCTCGATTCTAGCCACCAAGGCACGGATGGTCCCCAAATCCTCTTCTTCATCAGAAGATTGAATCTGCAATGGTGGAGGGCGTTTTTCAGCCTGCTTCACAACCTTAACCCCTTTCTTCCGTTGCACCTTCCTGGGCGGCATGGTGAAAACCAGAAAAATAATTACACAATCAATAAATAAGAAAACACCACAGATTTTCTGAAGCAATAAATTTGCAGTAACTGACACACTCAAAATGCCAGATAGAATTAAACCAAATTAAAAATATTCAATTTATTGTATTTGATTTATGTATATTTTAATTTATGAATTATTATTTTAAATTAATTATTAAATTAATACTATTAATTTATAAACAGTTGTGGGGGGGATAAGGAAAAAGGTAAGGTGGAAGTGGGTCAGAATTCAAACAATTAAAATTAAGTGCAACAAGCTGATAAATATATTCAAAACCAATCCAATACAGAACAATCAATATAGTAAGAAAAACTACTACATATGAATGTATAAACTGTTTAGGGTGGGGTGGGGGTGGGGGATCGAACAAATGAACGCTGGGGCAGGTAGAATAAACAAATTCACCACTAACACGGGAACATATACACCACTGATTGAAAATCCAAACACCAAACTCAAAAGGCAAGTGAATAAAACAAGGCTTATATTCAAGGTAAAAACAAACGGGAATAAAGCGCCGGCTAAAAAGCCGCCCGGGGGCAGGGGAGAACGCCCGCCGCCCAGCTGATCGGCGGGGAACACAACAAGGGAATGATAAGACTAAAACAATACAGGGAAGGTAACCAATCAATAAAAAACTTAGAGTAGAGCAAACTGTAACAGCGATACGCCAACGGAGCCGCAGGAAGGTAGATCCAACCGCATGTGCTGCGAGGCGAAAAAGGCAAGCGCGGGAAGGAAAGGAGCAGCCTTATATAAGGTGCTCAAATGCCCTTCCCTATTGGGTAAGCGATCTCACGTGGCTTCAAACGTACATAATTCAAACCCTCACGAGTCCTCCCTATAATAATGGCGGTGGCAAATACGTCCCCTTTTAATAGGAACGACATTCTATAGAAGGGTTTGCTCTACTAATGTACGAAATGAAGTAGAATCAATCTGTTGCAAAATTATTGTCCTATTCCCTGCTGTCATTTTTTCAGCCAAAGCTATCTGCTATACATTGATGTTCCATCTATTCAGCGACAATCCACATCCATTTTTCCAGTGTTTTCTTATCAGTTGGGGTGTTGCCACCATGAAAAAGTTATTATATCCTTGTATAGTAGGACTGTATTGGTTCCATTGCCAGCAATACCAGCTACAGAGTGCATTGAGCATGTTGCCTCTTATTTTTCAGTTTCTGTAAATATCTCTTGGCCAAATTAACTACTGGGCTTACCCACTACACATGGAGAAAAATGCCATACATGTTACATTAGAATATTATTGATATAGCTTAATTTGATAGGTATCAAGTGCCACCTGTGGATAATTTTTAAAGTGTTTTCTCTTATGGCTGCCAATACAGATTTCAGTGCCTTTCCCACGCATGCACATGCTCTTCCATTGGGCATATATCTATTTCCTAAAATATCTTCATCTCTATTAAATTTGGGGTTGAGTAGTTAATTATCATCAGGGCCGGATTAAGCTGAGGAGGGCCCCTAGGCTGATTGGTGTTTGGGTGGCCCTTCTCCTCTTAGGCAATATTTTTCTCAAACCGCTTACAATGTTAATGGACTGATGGTATATATAGTTTTATTAATAGACTTGTATGTTATTTTGTTAGCATGGCTTACCTCTTTTACTAGTAATTATTATTTTCAATAATGTTTTAGTATTAATATTATGGTAAACACAATAAAACACATTTTATTGAAAACATTTTCTTGTTTTTCTCTCAATTTGTTCAATAATTGGCAAAAAATCTGTCTTTCTGAGAATAGTAGGTTCGATGTGCATCAGTGCCAAATTGTTCAGTTTATCATCCTTCATGGTGGATCGTAGATAGTTTTTAACACGTTTTAGTGCAGAAAATGACCGTTCTCCAGAGCAGTTGATTGTCAAAAGCGATAAATAAATACGAAGACAAATAAATACATTTGGAAAAACTTCTTGAAGGCCATTGTGTACAAGGATTCTAAACATGCGAAGAGCAATTGAAGACTTGCTGGTTCCATTGTAATCTTTTTTAACCCCATCTGATTCCCCAATAAATTCTCTAAAATGAATAAGTTCATCACCAAAACTGTCACCAAGATCACTTTTGTAAATAGATATGAGACACTCAGCCACATGCTTAAGCTCATCATTACCAATGGAAAAAATATCGCAAAGGAATCCAAACTTTGTGGACACTGAAGTATAAGCTTCAAGCCTCTTTTGCAAGGCAGTTGACAGGTGGTCAATGATGGGCAAGTAAACTTTTATTCTAAAATCTTCCTTGGCGGAAAAATCCATAGATTCTGAAGGTCCATCATTCATAAGAAGTTTTACACTTTTCTTTCTCTTTCTCTGATGTTCCTGGATGTAATCTGAATGGCCCACTCTGCTCTTTGCTTTTCCTTCAAACTCCTCAAAGTTCTCCCTTAAGTTGGAAATGTAATTACCTAATGACTTCAGCAACTTCACTGCCTCATTGAGATCAATTTCTGTGCTTTGCAGTCTTAGGCTTGTTTGGTGAAATCTCTCCATTATTGATGACCAAACCACCAAGAGTATCCCATTCTCCAGACTACTTAACTTCAACAGGAGACCTTTTGCTTCCTGTCACGCTGTGGCTTTCTCTTCAGGATCTTCGGCAAATTTGTCCAATGCTTCCTTTATTCTTTCATAGCCAGAGTCAAGTGCCTTTGTGGCATCAGCATGAGCAGACCAGCGCGTATCACTGAGTTACTTTACAACAGGTAAACCACCTACAGCGTCAAGTAGAAGTGCCCATCTGTGTGTTGATGCACTAAAGAAACAGTAGATGTTTTCAACTAATTCAAAGAATTCACTAGCTGCAGAGATATTGTCTACAGCAGAATGGCCCATCAAATTTAATGAGTGCGCAAAGCATGGTATGTATTCAGCAAGGGGATTTTTCTCACGAATTCTGGCTTGTAAACCTGTATATTTCCCGCTCATATTTGCCGCATTATCATATGACTGTCCTCTACAATTGCCTATATCTATGCCGTGCTTTTTCAAAAAGGCAAAAATACTTTTGCAAGCTCTACAGCACTGTGACCCTTCATCTTGATGAACTGTACAAATGTCTCAACTGGATCACTACCCAGAACATAACAAAATATGCAGCACAACTTATCTACATGGCTAATGTCTGGTGTAGAGTCCACAGAAAGAGAATTATACCTAGCTTGTCTAATTCCTTCAGTGATAACCTTCAGTACATTTTCCCTCATAATATCTATGAGCTGGTCATAAGTGGTGGATGAAAGGTAAGAAACAAAACCTTTTCCTTTGTTGCCATATTTATCTATATGTGCAGCTAAGAAGGGATCAAACTGGGCCAATAACTCTAGAGTGCCTAAAAAGTTGCCATTGGTTGGTGACCCAAACACCTCATCATTACCTCTGAAAGCTAATCCACGCTCAGCTAGGAATTTTATAGTAGCAACCACACGATCTAGAACAGATTTTGCATAAGCACGTTCAGCTTGTTGTCCTTTCATAACAAGGCTTTTCACACAACCAGTAGCATTTGCCCTTTGGCAAAGCTTGATAGTGGCTTTTCTACGAGATCTGCTGCTTTTGTGAGCTGAAATACGTTGAACTGCATTTTTCCAATCACAATAACCAACTGTTGCAAATGTGTTCTCATCTGTTGAAAACAGTTTGCACTAAAAACAAAAGGCTTTACCTTTGCTCGGTGAATAACACAATCTGCTTCTCATTTTCTTCTCGCCATTTGACAGGCACTGGTAAAACACAGATTTTGCAAAATACCTTTTCTGTTTGTTGTCAATTTGAACTGAGTTGACAATGCTAGAATTTTCATTTCTACAATCTTTACTGCCCTTTCTTGTCCAAAAATCATGCATATGCTCTGTTATGTTGCCAGGCCACAATCCAAGATCATTGTTAATCAAAAGATTAGATATATTGGCTTCTGCACCGACTGGTCGTGCAGGAATGGAGTCAATGGGTGGTATAAACACTGTCCCTTCAGAATCAGAACTTACTGATTTACGTCCAGAAATGTTGTCAGCACTTTCTGTTATTTCCGAAGTTCTACTGTTCTCTGTGTCATTGTTGTGATTATTGTTAGTTTCAAAAGACTCACAATCATCAGATTCACCAACTTCAACTTCACCCGTATCGGAAATCTGGTTCTGGTTTGTTGCTGTAACATGAACACCCAGCTGCAAAAGCGTCTGGTGTCCTTTGCTGTCACTTTGAACACCATGTTGCTTTTTCTTACGTTTTTGGAACCCAGATTTGTGCTTATACATTATTATATTTTGTATCTATTTGTAGGCCTATACACAGGGCTGGCTGCAGGCATGATGGGGCCCTTGGGCACCAGCGTGCCCTGGGCACCTGCGCTCCCGTTCCGCGATCTGCGGAAACAGCCACAGGAGGGATCGCAGGACAGGAGCTTCTGAGCTGCCCCCCATCCCATCCCCTCCCCTCCCCCCCGCTTCACCTACCTTTTTGCTTCCTTTGCGGCTGCGTGCACTGTGTGCGCAGGTTTGCCATCAATCAAGATGGTGGCCGAGGTTTCCCTAAGGGGTTTCCCTCTAGCAAAGCATACATACATCCCCCAATACCAGAGCTTGGAAAAGTTACTTTTTTGAACTACAACTCCCATCAGCCCCAGCCAGCATGGCTACTGGATTGGGCTGATGGGAGTTGTAGTTCAAAAAAGTAACTTTTCCAAGCTCTGCCAATCACCCCAAAAAGACATAGAATCTCAAAACTCAGCCTGCCAAAGATATCTGTAACCTAGCTGCAACTATCCTCATTTACTCTGAATTCCTCCTCCTCCTGAATCATATGTATGTCCCCAACACACACGGAGAAACCAAAGAGCAAGCTAGTCAGTTCACAGCTGCAATAGTTCTCCCTCCCCCTCATTGGGATCTTCACATAACCACAAATGGCAAAAGAAATCTGCAAATGTTTAATATTGGACTCAGAAATGCTTCCTGTACAGGCATGTTACCTTTCATGGTGATATTCAACTCAAGAACAAATGACAGGTGAAACTCAAAAACCTGGAAGTGTGGAGGTTTTTTTGTCCTGGTGGCCATTTTGACTCTGCTTTCAGAATGCTACTGCAAGGGGTGGGGGAAATGTTGCCATCTGTGCTTATACAAACCACCAGAGCAGGGGGGGGGGAGAGATTTTAATTTAACATGCATCAATTTAGAACAAAGTTTTTTCACATCAGCTATAGTACACGTGCACTCTCGTACATGTATAACAACAGGGAAAAACCCAATAAAATATGGCATAGCAATCATGTTGTCCTACTACATGCTGTGATGCAAGGCTGACTCCAGTGCCATGCAGGTGACCCAGGTCTATGTTGGGCTGCTGAACAGCAAAGTACTATAGGATGCCAATTCAGCTGCCACACCACAGTCATGAGTTGTCCTGAACCATCTCTGGCAGGAAAGAGCAGAGCTTGGAAGTAATTAGTTACAAGTAATGAAATTCATTACTTTTTTTAGGAACGAGTGGGTAATTCCTTTACATTTTGATTGTTATAGAATGAGGAATAATTTTATTACTTTTGTGGAGTAATTATAATGTTTCCAGCATTACTTCTGGGCATTACTGGGGGTAGGGGAAGCAGTGGAAGTCTTCCACTCCTCTGATTTGTGGATGAAAATCATGTGCCTCAAACTGGGCTTCTGTGCAGCGTTGCTCTTCCCTCATGCTCTGTGGGTGGGTAGGAGGTGTCGATGGAGGTGGAGAGTGAGATGGAATGGAGTGGAGAAAACAATTGTTTTTTAAAAATGGATGGTAATGGTGAAGAATGGAGTGGAAGGACAAAGAAGCCGGAGGGCAAGCACTTGGCACACAAACTGGCCTCCACCACCCTCTCTGGCTACTGTGCTGCATTTGCAGTATTTTAACTTTTTTGCATCTCAGGGGAAAATGTTTGCATGGGTGAGTGTCCCTTAGTTGGTGGCAGGGCAGGGTCCGGGAGGTGGTTAAGTGAGAGAGATTATGCTTGCTGGCTGAGGGGGGGCAGTTGCACTTGGTTTGACGTGCAAAGATCTGAGTAGTGGCTTCTGCCTCCCTCCCCACCGCCCTTTCTAGAGGAGAGACTACCATTGCTAACTTATGGATAAAAAGAATTATTCTACTACCTGTATATGTGTGTGTTTATTCTTTGTTATCTTTTCGGCGCCAGGTAAAGACCTACCTCTTTGCCCAGGCTTTTTAAATTTAAATTTTAAATTTCAAATGTTAATTTTAATTTTTTTTGTTGCAATCTTGTTTTCACATATGTTTTATAGTGCATTTTATTTATACTCACTTGTATTTTAACCTGTTTTTATTGTTGTACACCGCCCTGAGAGCTTATTGCTAAAGGGCGGTATAAAAGCACAATTAATAAATAAATAAATAATAAATTTAAGGTTGATTTAGGCTACTTAGAGGTGCAGCAGCCAAGGCCAGCGCCGTGTAGGCATTTTTTTCAAAGTAACTGAAATGTAATTGTAGTGATTACTTTTGAGGAAAAGTAAAGTAATCCGTTACTTTCAGAGCAATTGTAACAGTTATTACTACTTTTTGGGCCATGTAATTGTAACTGTAATTTATTACTTTTTAAAATAATCTTCCTAGCTCTGGGGAAGAGTTCAATCCACCCCATTCCTATGTTGGGCTGGTGACCAGTAGGCATTACTGTCTCTAGAAGTTTTCCATGAAGCCTGCAAGTTTGAAGACATAACTGTGGTTAAGGGGGAGTTATGTCTATGCTCTGTCTGGGAACGGACTGCCAGGGTCGTTGCTATGGTAGCCATCTGATAGCGACTGGGAAAGTTCTAACAGAGTCTATGTGTTGTCGTTCTTCTGAATTATGCCTCTGAGCTGAGAGACTGTCTTTTGTGTTTATCTATGGAGAGAGATGTACCAGAAGGGGGGTGACTGAAGAATCTCTACATGTATTTACTCTTAAGCCTCTGGCCTTAATGTCTTTCAATAAAGACTCTTAACATGCTCTGAAGAAGTTTCTTGCTCAACTTAACTCCAACGTAATGTATGCTGTTTCACACAACAACGCACACACGCCAACACTTAGAGGTGCAGCAGCCAAGGCCAGCACCTTGTAGGCATTTTTTTAAAGTAACTGAAATGTAATTGTAGTGATTACTTTTGAGGAAAAGTAAAGTAATCCGTTACTTTCAGAGCAATTGTAACAGTTATTACTACTTTTTGGGCCATGTAATTGTAACTGTAATTTATTACTTTTTAAAATAATCTTCCTAGCTCTGGGGAAGAGTACAATCCACCCCATTCCCATGTTCCAGCACATCTGCTATTGTCTGAGAAGTTTAAAAACTATTTTCAAAATGACCTGTTTATTCCTGACTTCAAAGTTCAGTGGTTTTCCAGGAATAGGCCCAGTCTCTCAAGCAGCAATTTCACCAGTCCTACTCTTTTCCTTGATGCAATAAACTAATTTCTCTTCAGCTGACTGTAGCTCCAACTACAGTAACTTAATTAAACATAATAGACCTTATTTACTTGATGTACCTGCCGGCATCCTGGAAGCTTTTCTAACAAACTTGTGGAAGCCTTGCTCATCCTTATACCATCCAAACCAGGAAGTCAGAGACCTATTAATATGAAACATTAATATTTAATCGCAGGGAGGATGACATAAAATCCATATTACATGGAACTTCTAGCTGATAAATAAAAAGAACATAATGCACAATGTCAAGGTTCAAGGAGCTTGAGTAAAATATCATATGTAGGCAACAGGGTTTTTTGTTTTTTAAACGCTCTTAGGAAGATAAAGTGTGTTGACTTGTACCACTAGGAGGACTCCATTTTAATATGTGCTGTATAAACCCTGGGGTGTGCTTTTTTTTAATGACTTCCCTCTCCTTTCTTTATAAATGAATTTCAGGGCAGAATTAACAGTGAACATCAGACTTCCATATGTTCAGCATCCTAAGGCATTTGTAAAAGTACAGCAGTTTTATTTATCTGTAATTGCTACATGAGACTTCATCACAGGACTTCCTCCAGTATACCTAGTATACCCTCTGGGTTACAATTGTAATTCAATTCCTGCATGAAGTACACGATGCCAGAGCTTCACAGTATGCTTGTTAAAAGTCCAAGTTTTGACTCTCTATATGTGCTCATGTGCGTAATGCAGATCTTGGAAAAGTTACTTTTTTGAACTACAACTCCCATCAGCCCAATCCAGTGGCCATGCTGGCTGGGGCTGATGGGAGTTGTAGTTTAAAAAAGTAACTTTTCCAAGCTCTGTGTAACATTGGAGCATGTGCTAGTTTCTACAATTAGTTCTGCAGTCCTGTGCCATTTTTTAGTGTCCACTGAACTCCACTGAGGCTTCAGCCCAAAATAATAATCATAATCCTAAATGCAATTCAATCCAAACATTAAAACATCTTAGTTAAAATATACAATAAAACAAACCAATTAAAACATAACAACTGGTTAATAAAATCAGAGGTTTAACTGCAGGGGAATGCTTGCTTAAATAGGTGTGTCTTCAGAAGTTGGTGGAATACCAATACTGATGGAACCTTTCATATTTCAGCAGGGAAGGCATTCCACAACACTAGTGCCACCAGTGAAAAAGCTGACCTCCATATTACCACCAGCCGCTAATTATCTGGCCATGGCAAAACTAACTAGGTTCAGTTTGCTCAAATCATGTAGTATGATTAGTGTTCATACTATTGGAGAATTACTGAAAAGAGAAGCATGAGTGTCTTGCTACTTTTGAACCACCAACATAATACCCAGGTGCTGAAATAGGTTGTGCATCTGCTAGTGGAGAAATGAGTTCCTCCTGCTGCCATGTTATAAGCAGAGGCAAGAAAAACACGACAAGTCTGTCATCTGCTTGTGCTTATGTAATAAGTGAGAAGCAGTGCTTAGGTCACACTATTTTACACTGCAAACACCTTTAAATGTGTCTGTTCTAGTGTGGAGGAATTTTTAGTTTACAATTCAGCCACTAGGTGGCAAGATTGTTTGTTGTGCTTTAAGTAAGGGTTTCTAACAGCCTAACTACACACTATGCCAATGATCTGATTAGCAACCACATCATTTTTTTTTTAAAAAAATGCCAGATGTGTTATGTGTAGAGGGGGGGAAAGAGCACCTCACACTTGTCTGCCTTAATCGCACACTGTCTTTTGGCTTGATGTAGTTACCTGGTCTGCGTTAAAGATATTGAATTGCAGTCATGATGTCTTTTTTGCGTTTGTTTAATGTTTATTGTTCATTTGTAATGCTTTCATATAATTTTCAAGAAACATCTTTTTTTAAAAAAAAATCTGTTGCAGTTAGACAGGTTGATAAGGAACCTCTGTCTGCTTTTTGGAAGATGCCACATACATATTCAGTATGTACACATCAACAAGAGTGGTTTACCCTCCATTCTGTGTTAAATTTCTAACCAGTAACGTTTTTTTTCTTTTTGTCTAGAAATGTAATTGCATTAGAATATTGCTTTATGTGTGCCCAGTATTGTAAATGTATGCTACTGTGCTTTATCCTTTATCTTTTCATAATAAACTCATTTTTCTACACTTTTGTGTAAGAACAACTTTTCTAGCTTGCAAGGGTTCAGATACACAAACCAGGGAGTGCTCTGTTTTGATTCCAGCTAAAGATCCCATTGGGGTAGCATGTTTTATTTATTTATTTAACTTCCATCCCGCCTTTCCTCCCAGAAGGAGCTTAGAGCGGTAAACAAAGGACAAAACACTAAAAACATCTTAAAACATCTCAAAAACAAAACATCTTAAAAGCATTTTGAAAACAAAACATATTTTAGCATCACAACAGTGGTGGGCCCACATGAAAGTCCCCAATACACGTGTCTATCACGTGGGCAGAAACTTTGTGCAGAAGCTTTTTATTCGTTTGACTACACACAGCCATGCATGCCCAAGGAATGTATGTTATCTGCAAGCTTGAGTTAGGATTATCTTTGATGAAATGATACTGTGTTGAATCTGAAAGAAGTATGCTAAAGGATTGCAAGTACTGATTGTGTTGAATTGGAAAGAAGTTTGCTAAAGAACATCTAAGATGATGGAGGTCTTGGCTATGGTGTCCGCTGTCTCTTGGCACTGCTGCTTCTGCTGTGGTTACAAGGAGGAGGTTAGCCCCAAATTGCCGATACTAGCTGGTGTTTATGCACTGTTACTTAGGCTTGAAGGAGCTGCCGCCAGAGGGCTTGAAGCCAGCGGCCAACACTACCATGGCCATTTCCCTCAGCATGGTGGAGGAGAGGGTGAGGGGGGCACCCGGAGGAGTCCAGCATGACACCTGGGGCGAGGAGCTGCCTGCTGCTCACAGTACCACGCGCAAAGTTACCAGTCCACCCGCCTGCCTGCAGTTGTCGCATCATGGAGCCTGGTGCAGATGGGTGGGGCACCAAGCGATAGAGTGGGGATGCTGGGGGGTGCAGCCGCTGCCACATCATGTATTCCGGGGAGCGGTTGTGCAAGCTCTGGTACTCTGTTTCATCAGGGTCTCGACCAAGGCGCTGCCTTGCACAGAGTCTTGCCTTTCTGCACTGTCCATCTGGCTGCTTTTTGGGGGAGCCTACAAGTAATAGCCTTCTCCCACTGTGGGTTCTTCCCAGCCACTGGTGCCCAGAGTTACTCTGCCTCTGAACATGGAGTCTTCATATAACAGCAGCCATCAGCAGAGACTCTTAATATCAATGCTAGAGTGACAGAAACTGTTTTCTTATGCTTTTGTATTAGAATGTTATGTTATTAATATTGAAATGTTGTTATTAATTTGATATGTTTTAATTGATTGATAGCTTGTTTTATGATGACTTTAAATGTGCAAATGTTTAGATAATCAATTGGAGTTATTGTTGGATTGTTATGTTTTGAAACTATTTGAAACAATTGTTATGTTTTTGAATTGATTGCTATTGATGTCATCATTTGCATTTTTGTAAGCCACTCTGAGCATATTTGTACGGAAATGTGGCATATAAATTTAAGTAATAAATAAATAATAAATAAATAAAGGATTGCAAGTACTGATGGAACATCCAAAAACAACAGCAGGCCTTAAAAAGCTCATCAAAGCAAGACTCCTTGAACCTCTGGATATTTATTTCATAGCTAATGTTTATTCCAACTATCCATAACTGCACACACAAACAGCTGAATGGAGGCTAGCTTTATTCTGCATTTGGCATATCTTTTAACTGAAAGACATCTTGCAGCATCTTTGTGTTTGGTTAAAACTTCCTGCTATGCAGCAATTGTTTGCATATATGAAGTAAACATGGGCATCTGGTTGGCCACTGTGAGAACAGGATTCTGGACTAGATGGGCTGCTGGCTTGATTTAGCAAGCTCTTCTTATGTTCTTAACAGTAAAACAGTAGAATTTGAAAGAGCCAAATAGAAATAAAAGGAAGAATTTATCAGTGATAATGGTTAGAATAGTTCAAGCAGCAGTACTAGTATTTATTTAATATGGTCACAGACCAGCAAAGTTATATAAAACATATAAAAGATAGTTTAAAAAATAATATAAGAGCAAAATACAGTTTTATAAAATTCCCTCTCTCAGGAGGATAACATTTTTTCCTGATTTGCACTGAAGTCATAATAAACTTAGAAACCCTTTCAGTGATATGAGGACACATCCCTTAAACAGTTTAGTACCAAGGCTGCGGAGTTACTTCCACAGAATGCTGTTAATAATGGGGAAATTATCTTCTTTCTGCATTCCTTATACATGTTACAATACAAACGAATATGTTCAACAGATTCTATTATTCCAGCGCCAAAGAGACATATCTGTTTGTTAACCAGGATCTTACTAAGTCGTCCTTCTAATAGTGCTGATGGCAACACATTAAAGTGAGCAAGGGTAAATGCTCTTCTGTACTTTGGGATGGCTAACGTATGCAGATATGAAGCTGCAGAGTCCATAGTTGGTAAAGTGATTATAGAGCAATAGGGAACAAGATTTGTTAGCAGCAGTTCTTAAATGTTTTAGATCTAAGTCTATTAATCTTTGAACAACAAGAAATTGGGCCTCCTGAAGCCCATAGTTGCCCAACGCTTCCACAGAGAAGCCTAGCCTAAGTAGCTTCTTCTCCATCTCTCTCATCCAATGAATGACATAGGAATCTGAAAGCAATAAGAAGAGACAGCTACCAGGAACTGCCAGGAAGTGTAACTGTAGCCACCATTTAAAGGCATCAATCCATGCCTTGCATTCGACTGATTGAATACCCACTTCCAGACAAATAGTTGTGTTCCCCATGCAGGAAGGAAGGCCCAATAGCTTCATAAAAAATACAGACTGGACTCTTTCAATTTGGGCATTAAATCCCAATATTCAAATAGGGATACCATACGTAAGTTGGGCCAGAGTCTTGGCTTTGTAAATTTGAATTGCAGAAGGGATAAATTCACCACCTTGCATAAAAAGGAACCTTAGGATCAGCTGCTGACTAAAATTTGCTGAGTCAATTGCCTGCCTTTGTTGTTCAGACCAAAGCCCAGTGCTCTGCATTTGTATGCCTAGATATTTTACATGGGCAACTTGCTTAATGATATTACCATTTAAAGTCCATTTATATATTTTTTCCAAGCTTTAGAAAAAAACACACTTTAGACTTGCTATAATTGATAGGCTGTTCTCACAGCAATAGGTCCCAAATGCAAGCAGTAGTTGGTTTAGCCCAGTTCTGGACAGTAATAACAGTACAGCATCATCAGCATACAAAAGTAAGGGTATCTTAGTATTGGACAGTCTGGGAATGTGGGAATCGACACCACAGAGATAAGCCAAATCATTTAAAAATATATTTAAAAGAAAAGGGGCCAAAATATAGCCTTGTCTTACACCTCTTGTAGTAGAGATTCGGTTGTAAATGTGTCCCTGCTGCCCACATCTGACTTGACTAGAGGTCTGATTATACAGGCATCTGATGAGAAACAGTAGGTGCTTGTCCATAGAACTTTTATGTAATTTGGACCATAGCAGTTCCCTCGAGACTAAATCAAAAGCAGACTTAAGGTCAATAAAGGCAGTAAAAATTCTCTGCCAAGTGAGCTAACACACAATAGTGGTCTAAAGTTGAGCGGCCAGCTTTAAACCCAATTTGTTCCTCACCTGTTATATTATCCCCCGTCCAAGTTAAAAGCTTACATTTTAAATACAAGCCATAAAGTTTCCCAATGACTGAAAGAAGGCTGATAGGGTGATAGTTAGCTGGATTGGACCTGTGACCCTTCTTAAAAATGGGAACTATAATCGCTTTACTTCAAATATCTGGAATCTTTCCAGAGTTATTAATAAGAGTAAATAGAGCTGCTAATAGGGGAGCCCACCATTTAGGATTAGATTTTAAGAGCTCATGGGGTATAGAATCTGGGCCTGGAGCTTTGCCAGATTTAAGTTCAGTAATCAAATCAATTTCACCGTGAGTAACAGATTGCCACTCTGGGGCATCAGGGGACAACTGGAAACTACACGATAAGAAATTATTTGAATCCTAGAGAATTGCAGAAAAATATCTTTCCCACTCATAATTGGAAATACAGCAAGCAGGATGTTCTTGTCGCTCTGAGATAGCCCCTGTAACAACTTGCCAAAATAATTCACTATCCTTCTTTTGTAGAATAGAATTACAAGTAGAATAATACTTGTAATTAAATCAGCATTTTGTAGTGCTGGATCAAGACTGTCATGATAGCCTCTACTCCTTCCCCAGCTCTGAACTCTCACATGTAATATTTGTTCATCTACATTCACACACACAAAAACAGTAAAAGAAACCTTATTACATACAACAATGATGCAGATGAAAACATACTACATATATTCATAGAAAGTCATATTGGTTTCTGAGAGCAAAAGACTCTGATGCATTGTAAAATGGTACCTTCTTTGTTGAGAGTTTGCTTGATTTTTAAATCAGTGAAAATCTGGGAAACAAACGTGTTCAGCCTTGCAATTTGAAATCAGAATAACTTAAACATTAGTTATTATATTAGGAAAAACATAAGTCACATCATTTTCCACCATGTTTTAAGTATTAAACAGTGTATAAATATTTTAAATAATTTAACCTCCACATTTGTCTTGTCTGAGTCATTCCTCTGCTTCCTGGGACCCTTTTGTGCCTGCTGCACAAATGCATTTTGTGAGGAACTGAAAATGCTATGAAAAATTATTTTTGGGTTTTTAGAATTTAGTTGTAAGCCAGACAATAATAACAAAAATTGCTTCAACTTGAAAACTTTTTGCATAAACTAAGAAATTTTGTTCTTGATTTAAATGTGAATTTGAAAACCTTTATGTTTATGAGTCACATTGCTGGCACTGTCAAGATGCAGGTCTCTGCAATCAATTAATTTCATACACTTCTTTAGACAAAGATTCCCCTGTATAGTTGGTAATAGGAATGAGCTGAAGAAACCATTACAGAACAAAGATATCAAAGTCTGAAGCTCCAAACAGAAGAGGTCTGCTTAGAAGACTATGATGACAAGGATGTGCATATGTCTGTTTGCAGAATGTTCCAAGGGCTCTATGATGTCAATGTCCACCCTCTCAAAGGGGGGTGTCCCATGACTAGCAGCCGCCAGGACTGTTTTCCCATGAATGCATTCACAGAACAGGAAGCACAGTGCCATTGGCTTTGCTCCCAGATCTGTGGCCAATAGAAATGCTGGGCAATGCGACCCCAAATTTTGTCAAAGGCAAAATGTCTCAAAGCAGCGATGTCATGTGCCATAGTGGGTCAGGAAATACCAACTGGTAAGCCCACTTCCCTGATGTTACCAAATTCTTGCAAGCTACACAGGAAGTGGATTGAACTGTGAAAGACCAACCCAAATTGTGTTTGCGTTCTGACAAATTTGTAGGGCAGTCCAATATCTCAGAGAGGAGTTCACTATAGCTCCCTTCCTACCCATCAGCCAGGGCTTAAATGCTTCATGGCTTATAAAGGGTGATGCCAATTTCTCTCTAATGTTTAGTTCCACATCTGTCAGGGTTGTCATCAGAGTAACATATAATGTAGCTGAAGAATTTTGAGTACTCAGAATGCTATGTAATTGCTTTTAATTAACTACTATGTCTAGTTGAAACTAAAAATGCTTCAGGATTTATTAATTCTGTAACTACATGCCATTAGGTAATAGCGTTGTTATTGTCATTGTTATAGGATTGGGGTGGTGGTGGTATGGATGTCTTTGTCCCTTCAAGCCTGTGATTTTGTAGCTGTAAAGTTGGGATTTGTAGCAGAAGGAATTTGCTGAACTGGTCGAACCAGTTCTTTTGCTAGGATAATGGGTTTGGCCAAGACATTAACATGTCTAAATACTTGGTCAAGAGCAGATGTGTTGGCATAGGAACAAATGGTCAGTGATGCTCTTTCAAGGAAGTACCTCCTATCTGGCTGGGGCCAGGAGGTAGCCTATGTTGTTTGTTTGTTTGTTGTTTAGTCTGATCTGGAGCTGAGAGCTGGAAAGACAGAGAGGCTTGCCTAGTTCCCTGTGCTGAATCCCAAGCTATGGCCTTGGGGATTTCCCTAGAAAGCTAATGGGGAAGCAAGTTCTATTAGAGTATTAATGCTGTGAGCCCTTCCATCTTATGCTCAGGTTGTACATGTGTGTCTATAAAACCATGTATCCTAAAGATACCACAGTCTCCACTGGCCTTCATTCCAAAGACACTGAACCCTGGGTAAATGGTGGAACCCCTGGAATCTCTCACTGCTCAGAGATTGGGGTGCACACATTATTATTATTGTTGTTATTATTAGGTAACAGGAACAATATTTTTCCTTTGCAGAAGGAAGTCTCAAGCAATACAGAGTAAGAAGACTGCACATTATAGGCGTTTCAATTTGCAATGTAAATCTTGTGCCTGTTCAACAACAACAGTAAAATAATACCTATATATAGCAGTTTATCTGAGCTTACAGGAACAAATTCCGTTATCAAGCAGTTAAATTATTAGAAGCTTAAAATTAAATTTCAGGACAAATAATTAAGCATCTCCCTTCAGGGATCACGTTCCTTTTTCTAGAAGCCACTTGGAGCAATATATGGGAAGTGATTGCTAGCACAGTTCTGATTTAACTGCAGGATGTAAAATGAGTTCTCTTAGCTTTTTATAGTTTTCAAGTATGGAGCTACCAGACATGCATATTCTTTAGTGCTAGAAATTAGGTGCAAAAAAAATTCATTTTCTTAGAAATGTAGGGCTATATCCAATGCTACTCAGAGTAGACCCATTAAAATTAATGAACATGCTTAACAAGCCCATTAGTTTCTGTGTGTCTATTCTGAGTAAAACTTGGATACAGCAACATAGTGATTAAATATTTAAAACTGAAATAGGCTTTTGATCAGAGCTCTATAAAGTTTTTTTTTTTAATGATGGTAAGGTGTTGCAGCAGCAGGGGTAATCATCATCTGGCTCTTGCCAAGCCCACACTTCAAATCCCACACTCAGGTGACCACCAGAGCCTGGTGCTGATCCTCACTGAGCCCTAAACTTGCACCTTTCTAAGCAGGAAAGTTGCATTCAGAACAAGTAAAAGAACGTCAGAGGGCTTTGGCTCCTCTTCTTCCCAGTTGCTTCTTTCAGGAAGCTGGGCCATGCTGACTTCCTAACTTCATAAAGCTATGACTCATCTGCCAGTCAGCCCCTTCAGGCTGTTCTCTATGATAGTATTAGAGCAGTGGTTCTTAACCTTTTCCACTGCCAGCACCCCTTGGATTTCTAAAATATGCTCTTGCACCCCCTGAAAAAATACTGTTCATTTTTTATTTTAATTTTGTTTTATTTTAATGCGTGTTTTAGCCTAACTTAGCTAAAATAAATGACAGTTTTCCAAAATCTCTTGAACAATGCCTCACACCCCTAGAAAAAAAATGTCTCACACTCCCGGGGGTGCATGCACCCCAGGTTAATAGGAAGCTGCCATATACTGAGTCAGACCCATAGTTCCATCTAGCTCAGTATTGTCTAGATTGACTGGCAATGGCTCTCTAGGGTTTCAGACAGGGGTCTCTGCCAAGGCTGACTGGAGATACTGGGGATTGAACCTGGGACCTTCTGTACTATTGAGCTATGGCCTTTCAATGGTCTACCAGGGTCCTTTTATTATGTCACTTAACACCTTATGTGTGCTTTAAAATATTATTTTGGATGCTGGCCCATGCATTTGCTACATCATAGCCAAGGTGCAAGTGAACCATAAACTTCAAGGTCAAATTACCATTTCTTCATTACTTCCTCACTGCAGATTGGCTGCTTGCCCACAAATCTGTGGTAAACCACTTGCTGTAACAATCCACCTTGTTTGAGACAGAGTGAAATATTCTTGAAATCCCACATGACCCACAATGCAAACTGGCATGAGACACCCATCCAGCTTCTCAGGCTATTGCCTGCTCATTAATGTACACAATTTAGCATAACATGCAGTAGCCTGTTTATCTATTAAAGCTTGGCAGACGGAAAGATGTTTAGACATCCAAAGTAATTTTACTTGCTGTTTGCTGCCAAAGTTAAATTCCATTACAGCTACATTTTCCCATTTGAGATTATTTTCCAGCAGTTTCCTCTTTCCCTCCTCCCTCGCTTTACCTTGCATCAGCAGAAAGCCTGACATGGATTGTGTCCTACCCTGCTATTCTTCTTCTTTTGCATTTTTAAAAGAACTGGAGGAATGGATGAATACTGGAAGCAAAATGTTGTTACAAATACTTGGAATGTTACATTACATAAACCACCAAGACCTGCAACATAAAATACAGTATATTTAGAAGTCTCTTGTCAGCACCCTAAGCAGGAAACTCAAAGACTTAGCAGTTTGCTCAATCCATTTTCAAGGAAGGCTGAAACACTTGCACTTGATGTTTATTCTTCTTTATTAGCACAAATGTATATGCACCATAGACATTCTGGAAGGCTGGCACCCACCCCCATATTGTCCTGATGTTTGTGGGGAGGGTGGAGATGCTTCTCCCTACCACTCTCTACTTTTCCTCACTATGAATCTGCTGCCATTCTTCATACTGAAGTGTGATGCCCTAGGCTTCTCAGCCTTCAGTGTCCCTCTACCAGTGGGCTTTCTGCACTTCTACTGGATCAGATGGTAGGTTTTCATTAGATTTTTACTACAGGCCTCCCACTTCTCCATTCTCCCCACTTTCTCATAGCTGAGAGGATTGAAGCATGTGAGATCCGCATTGTTGTTTCCTAGGACCATGAGGTTTACCAGCTTGTGCAAAGTGCAAAATAGTGGCTTGAAAGGAGGGGGAGAGGTACACTCAACATCAAGGAACAGGCCACTTCTGAGTCATCCCAGTCCTGGAATTTCTTTTCAGTAACAGAACTGAGCTCACAGTCCTTTCATACAGAAATCAATTCCTGGTATCCCTTAAAACTTTCTTCATTACAGCAGCCTTTGTCTTTTTCTGTAGGTTGTGGCAATGTTGCTGTTATGAAACAACTAAAATTTATTTATTTATTTATTGACTTTTTTAGTCGCCCATCTGGCTGGCTATCCAGCCACTCTGGGTGACGTACAAAATAGGCATACAAATATAATAAGACATTAAAAATCTGAAAACAATGACAATAAAATCCTTTGTGATCTACTGCAAATCACCCAGAGATTAACCAGTAGATCCTGACCTACCTTCTACCCACCACTGGTGTACAGGAATAGTAGATAATGATTGTGACAGTCCCGCCTGGGCATATGTACGTGGGTATTTACATGTATGCATTTGTCTTCCATGATTTACATGTTTGCTGCAGGAAACACTTGGCACAAAACTGATGTTCCTGTAGCAAATACAGCTTCTGTGTCAACAGTGCAGCTTCTTTTAAGAACATAAATGCTGAATGCATTACATAGGGTTGCATCCTATTCTCTTAGAAACCATCATAGAGTTGCAAAGCAACATTGGAGGAAGCCATCCCTCTGAAGAATAGAATCTATTCAGTAAAACAGCAGCGGGGCACTTTCTTGTCTTGGCGGGCCAGATATGTATCTCTCCCACCCTAGCAAGGCAATTTAGACAGTGGAATGGGATGTCCCATCTGTCAGTCCTCATATTGATACCAAGTGATTGAAAGGTGTGTTGCCCTGCGTACTGGTCAAAGTTGGCCTGCGGGGTTAGGGAGAGATACTGCAAAAAAGCAAGATTGAACTCCCTGCACATCAGCTGATGCACAGTCCTGCTTTGTGCAAGGTTTGGGATGGCTAGTGTGCCCCAACTGAGCAGGACTGAACTCCCTGCACATAAACTGATGCATGGGGGTGGGGCGGGATTCAATCCTGTTTTAGTCACATCTCTTACTTGCCTCACACCATCTGATGTAACACATGATGCCAGGTTTGGGGCAGGAGGGTATGGCTTCATCAGAGCTTGGAATTAATTACAAAAAATGAATTACTTGTGATTTATTACTTCTTTAAGGAATGAGTGGGTAATTTCTTTGCATTGTGATTGTAATAGAATGAGGAGTAATTTTATTACTTTTGAGGAGTAATTGTAATGTTTCCAGCATTACTTTTGGGCATTATTGGGGGAAGGAAGCAGGGGAAGTCTTCCCTTCCTGTGATTCATGGATGGAAATCACGTGCTTCTGTGCAGCATTCTTCCCTCATGCTCTGTGGGTGGGTAGGAGGTGACGAGGGAGGAGGTAAAGAGCAAGATGGGGATGGCGTGGACAAAACAATTGTTTAAAAAATGGACAGTGGTGGAGAAGAATGGTGTGGAGGGAGAGAGGAGCCGGAGGGCAAGGACATGGAAGCAGCAGCGGAATGGAGATAAAGAACTGTGGAGGTGAGAGAGAACGATGTATGTGTATGTGTGTTAACACTGCGCTTCCACTTGGCCTGCGAAGCGGCCTCCCCCAGTCTCCCTGGCTACTTTGCTGCATTTACAGTGTTTTAATTTTTTTGCACCCCAGGGGGAAATGTTTGCTTGGGTGGGTGTGCCTTAGTTGGTGGCAGGACAGGGTCTGGGAAGTGGCTGAGTGAGAGAGATGACGCTTACTGGCTTAGAGTGTGTGTGGGAAGGGTTGCACTTGGATTGATGAGCAAAGGTCTGAGTGGTGGCCTCTGTCTCCCTCCCCACCTCCCTTACCAGTGGAGAGACCATCACTGGTACCTTATGGATAAAAAGAATTACTCTACTACCTCTGTGTGTGTTTATATGTCGTTTTAGGCTACTTAGGTGTGCAGCAGCCAAGACCAGCACCTTATAGGCACTTTAGCTTTTTCAAAAAATAACTTAACTGTAATTGTAGTGATTACTTTTAAGTAATGGTAAAGTAATCAATTCCTTTCAGAACAATTGTAATTGTAATTTATTCCTTTTTAAAAGTAATCTTCCAATCTCTGGGCTTCATGAAAACAACCTTGCAAGCCAAATGGGGAGGCCTGGCAGCCCAAGTTTGGCCCGTGGGCTGGAGGTTACCTACCCTGGCAGTAAAATGTGCATCTGCAGATATATAACCCCCACACCTTTCCTCCTGTTTTAGTGTGAATCCTATTTTTCAGCCTAACCTTTTAATTTCTTCTCACATGTAAGGGGCTTGGGAGAGTCACAGTTGGTGGAATCTTATTAGTATATTATTTTCAGTTATCAGTTTTGTATCTAACAGTGGTCAGAATGGTTGCCCGAGGCTATGAAATGTAATTAAATTCTTGTCCTTAACTTCACAGTTCACACAGCAGCAGCCAGTCCACGAGATGAGAGGTGAGAATTCTGTCTTCAATAACGTGTTTCTTCCCCCATCTGGTTGCTTAAAATAGGAGCCTTAAAATAATAAAAAAGCAAAGCCAAAAACAACTTGAATTGTACCAACTGGTGCTGTAAATCAGGTAAATGAGCAGAATGACATGGGAAATCAGGAACTGATTAAATCATGAATGCCTGATGTGATCCAAGGATCGTTTAAAAAGAAGAAAAGAAGTCACTTCATGATTGCTGAAAAGTACTGAGAATTCTCCAGAAAGAGAATGCTCCAGTTCAGTCACTGTGCACATCTCAACAACTATCTAAGGACACATTCGCACCATACATTTAAAGCAGTATCATGCCACTTTACACAGTCATGGCTTCCCCCAAAGAATTCTGGGAACTGTAGTTTGTTAAGGGATGCTGAGAGTTGTTGAAAATGTAAATGTACTGCCTTCAAGTTGACTCTGACTTACGGCAACCCTATGAATAGAATTTTCATGGTAAGCTGTATTCAGAGGTGGTTTACCATTGCCTTCCTCTGAGGCTGAGAGGCAGTGACTGGCCCAGGGTCACCCAGTGAGCTTCATGGCTATGTGGGGATTCAAACCCTGGTCTCCCAGGTCGTAGTCCAACACTCTAACCACTATGTTGCACTGGCTCTCTGAGAGTTGTTTGTTGTTATGTGCCTTCAAGTCGATTATGACTTATGGCGACCCTATGAATCAGTGACCTCCAAGAGCATCTGTCATGAACCACCCTGTTCAGATCTTCTAAGGTCAGGTCTGTGGCTTCCTTTATGGAATCAATCCTCTTGTTTGGTCTTCCTCTTTTTCTACTCCCTTCTGTTTTTCCCAGCATTATTGTATTTTCTAGTGAATCATGTCTTCTCATTATGTGTCCAAAGTATCATAACCTTAGTTTCACCATTTTAGCTTCTAGTGACAGTTCTGGTTTTATTTGTTCTAACACCCAGTTATTTGTGTTTTTCACAATCCATGGTATGTGCAAAGCTCTCCTCCAACACCACATTTCAAATGAGTTGATTTCTTTCTTATCTCCTTTTTTCACTGTCCAACTTTCACATCCCTCATAGAGATCGGGAATACCATGGTTGAATGATCCTGACTTTAGTGTTCAGTGATACATCTTTGCATTTGAGGACCTTTTCTAGTTCTCTCACAGCTGTCCTCTCTAGTCCTAGCCTTCTTCTGATTTCTTGACTATTATCTCCATTTTGGTTAATGACTGTGCCAAGGTATTGATAATCCTTGACAAATTCAGTGTCCTCATTGTCAGCTTTAAAGTTACATAACTTCTGTTGTCATTACTTTAGTAAAGAATTGTGGCTCTGTGAGGGGAATAGGGGATTCCTGTTAGTTGTTAGGCATTGCCTAACAACTCTCAGCATTTTTTAACAAGCTACATTTCCCAGGACTCTTTGGGGGAATCCATGACTGTTAAAGTGGTATAATAGTGCTTTAAATGTATGTGGCCTAAGATAGATGCCTGTTGGCAAAGTATCCTTGACAGATGATGAGGGAGGGGGAGGAGGAATTACCTTTAAGGATGAGATGACTAAGAGGTGTTTGTTTGTTTGTTTGTAACAGGGGGGAAAAGCTTTGTGTCTGTTTCAAGTAGTACCTGCGATGCCCCCACCAGACCAGCAGAATTTCCTTTGTAGTTTTGGGACATAAGACCACACAATATAGCTTTGTTTCCAAGGGCTTTCTTTGGTAGTTGGGGAGGAACAATGCTGCCATTGGCCTCAGGAACCCAGTGGCATTCCCTTTGTAATTTGGAACACAATGTCTCATGAGAACAAGAAGACATTTTTGGAGGGAAAAGGTGGCTGCCCCCAATTAGTGATAAAGAAGGGCTCCTTGTCTTTAAAAATAAGACCACCCCCAGTTGAAAGTTCTTAAGACTTCAACCTCCCCAAATATTAAGCAAATGTTTGAGGTAGTGTTTTCACCTCATTGCAAATTTAAAAGTTTTGGCTGATTACTTCAGCCCAGCACTTCTTATTGCTGGGGTGTGTGTGTCAGACTATTGGTCCATCTAGCTCAGTATTGTCTACACTGACTGGCAGCAACTCTCCAGGGTTTCAGGCAGGAGTCTTTCCTAGCCCTACTTAGAGATGCTGGCAGTTGAACCTGTGACCTTCTGCATGCAAAGCAGATGTTCTACTACTGGCCTGCTATTATTATTATTATTATTGTTATTGTATTTAGATTTGTTAGTTTCCAAGCAACTTACAACATTGTTAAAACCACAAATAAATATATCATACAATAAAAGCAAAACAATAAAACAGCAACACTCACAGGAAGCTTGGCAGCACACTAATAACGAGTATCAACCTAGATATCAAAATCCTGGGGGAAAAGATAAGACTTTACCTGGAGCAAAAAAAGATCTCAACAACGGCACCAGGCAGATCTCACTGGGGAGTGCATTCCACAGATGAGGAGCCACAAACTGAGAAGGCCCTCTCCCTTGTCACCACCCTCTGCACTTTCAGCAGAGACCTGGAGAAGGGTCTTACAAGAAGATCTAAGGGTCCGGATAGCTCCATACTGGGAGAGGCTTTCAAGAAGATATTGAGGTCCAGAGTTGTAAAGAGCTTTATAGTTAAAAACCAGCACTTTGAATTGGACTTGGAAGCATGTAGGCAGTCAGCGTAATTGGAACAGAATTGACGTTACATGATCTGTTCTCCTTGAACCCGTCAAAAGTTGCACAGCTGTATTTTGCACTAATTGAAGCTTCTGAACTGTTTTCAAAGGTAGGCCCATGTAGAATGCATTGGCCGGCACTGAAAAGATAACAAAGCATACATGAGATGAGACTTTCTGGGAAAAGTATTTCATAAACAGGGTGCCACTATTGAAGGTGCATAAGTATATAAGGAAAGCTCCGGTGGATCAGCCCCATCCAGTGCAGCATTCTGTTCCCACAGTGGTCAACCAGATGCTGGTGGGAAACCCACAAACAGGACTTGAGTAGAATAGCACTTTCCCCACTTGTGATCCCCGCAACTGGTATCAGAGACATACTGCCTCCAACACTGCTGAGTTTGTTTGGAAGGACTCTATGCTGCTGCAGCTGCTTGCCGTTTGCTCACAACCTTGCCACATCTTTCTGCTCCAGCTATATATAAAGGGAAAGGCTGCCTTGGTGTTGTGTGAAGTGTGCACTTGGAGTCCATTCCCTTCCAAGAGAAATCATTGCTGCACCCTGCAAGTGCTGGAGAGAGATGGGCAAATGGGCAGTTGTGATTGAAACCCTCCCCCTTTTTACGGTGAAAGCTTGATATCAGAATAATTTTTGGTTCCGTGAGTGAGAGACAAAGGAAGTGTCATTGGCTACTGTGTTGGCAAAAGTAGTTTCTATAGCCCCAGGGTGAGAGCCTGTTGGGGATAGTTTCTGACTCCTTGAGTGGGAGATGTGGGGACTGCTTGGTATGAATGTTTTATTCTCTCTCTGTGTGTGTGTATTGTTGTTTGCTTGTATGTATTTAGATTTCACTGGTTCTCATGGTATGGATATGTGAATGTGTTGTTTTCAGGATGTGAAACGGAATTATGTGAGTGCTTGCAGAGTGTAATTTGAGGTGTGATAAAATAATAAGTTTGAATGCATTGGTTTAGAATGTTGATATGTTTGATTAATGTGTGTTGATCTTGTAAGGGTGTGCTTGGATAAAATGAATATCTATTTCCAACTGTAGTTAAATCAAGTTCTGTTTATGGGGGGAAGCTGGCAGTTTTACTTGTTTCCTTTTTTATTATATAGTGATTAAGAATTGATTTTCTTTTGTTTAATCTACCATGTTTAAAAATAAGGTTGATTTTATATTTTTGCTTGATTTTTATTATTTTTTGTGTGAAGGCTGGGGGATATTTTGTTCATTCTAGTATGTTATGAATTTTTCTTGTATTTTTGTAGTTGATTTTTATATGCAATGTTTTTGTTAAATGTTGATACTAAAGAGAATGTTCGGTTATTAGTTCTGTCTTACAGATTGTAGACTGCAGTAGGTTTTTTGTATTTACTGTCTAAGATGTTTTAGCTTATGTTGCACACCACTTAGAGCTTCATTGAAATATAAATGGTATATAAATTGTCTAAATAATAGTATAGAGTCCTCTGTCTGATTGCACCTCCCACCTCAACTCAGCCAAATAACTCTTTAGCCATCTTCAAAGTTACCTCAAGTCAAGAGCTTAACGCTATGCTTTTACTTAAGGATATCTGTTTTTTTCCCTTTCTAATATATTTTCCTTGAACACTGAACCCTTAAAAAAGTTTTGTGTCCCTCAGAAGCTCACATAACTGTATTGTGAACCTTGTTTGGTCCCATTAAAGGAGCTTGCACCAAAGAACTTTTAGGAGAAATGTACAGTTACTGGGTTTTGGGTACTGGGTACAACCAACTTTATTTAGTAGTTTCTGCAACTTCATCACCATCTTATCTTCAAAGTGCTCAAGTCAAAGTGGCTGGTGCTTTCAGTTACAGCCAGGCACTTCCCAAATGTCTTATTCTGGCCTAAGTTAACAGATGTGAATACTGGAAATTTGAAATGCTTGTGTGGTTAAAGAAAGATCTGCTGCGGTTAAACATTGCCCTCTTGCATAATTCCTGTTATCAATAAAGGAAATAATCATATACTATCACAAAGTGACACACATGCCATGGACCACCAGGAGAATCTTACTCGTAAGTGAATGTGATCTGCAAGTGAAACATAATTACACAGCTGCTGAATAGGGCTCCTTGTTGCTTTGAAATGTAAATAGATGTAAAACGCTGATTACTCCACAATTACAAAAAAGGACAAGCAATAATCCTTGTCTTTGGCAAATGAAGCACTTCCCCTGCTTTTTTCAAAATTGGGAAGATGTTGTGGCATGGAATGAATATAATGCACCATAAAAAATTCAATTAGCATCTCTGTTAATGCTGTACTGCATAGTGGAACAGACAATTTGCACAAGTATTTAAGTATGAAAGGAACATGTCAAGGCTTTTAGAGTAACAGGTTAAAACAACGACAGACATATCATTAAGATCATGTTGTGAGCTTTGTTCTAAAGCATATGTTTAATTCATAGGGAAATAACTGGCTTGTCAGTATTTGACATCTAGATCTATTTTAATAGCGGAATATTTTAGAAAAACTGTAGAATAAACTTTGCATATTTTTGTTAGGTGGGAAGGAGAGCTGAAAGAGAGGCTTAATTCTGCTGTTAACATTCCCTTTTAGGAACACAGAACCTACCTTACACTGAATTAGATCCTCGGTCCACCTTGCTCAATGTTGTCTACGCTGACTGGTAGCAGCTCTCCAGAGTTTGACAGGAGTCTTCCCCAGCCCTACCTGGAGATGCCATGGACTGAACCTGGGACCTTCTGCATGCAAGGCAGATGCTGTACCACTGAGCTAAGGCCCTTCCCTTTTGCTGTTTTGATAGGCACTCTGATTCCATAAAAACGTAACATGGATTAGAGAGATTTCTTCTGCATTAGAAGTTTCAAGAGCTGGCACCTCTGGCCGACAGAGCCTGTGTTGGCACCTCTGGATCTGTGGAAACCTGGCAGGTAAAGAAGCACAGGCTCATTCAGTCTTTGACACCTTCCACATGACTGTCCTACATCGGGCATCTGCATGGCTTCTTGAGTATTTAACAGAACAGGAGGCTACGCTGGTTTGCTCAGAAGGCCCTGACAATGTGGTGGTGGGAAACTTTTTTCAGCCTAAGGGCTACATTCCTTTATGGACAATGTTCAGGGGCCACATGCTAGTGGTGAGTGGGGCCAGAGGCAAAACATGGGCAGGATCAAAGACAAAATTGGATGGAGCAACAGATGGTGATTTTTACCTTTGTACAGCAGGCTTCATTCCAACCATGCAAATGCCGGAGTTTTTATTTATTTAGTTATTATTATATTTATTACCTGTCCTTCACCAAAAGGTTCCATGGCAGGTCACAACATTATAAAATACAATATTAAAAACAGTTTAAAACAAATTACAATCGTAACCAGAGAAAATCCTAAAAATATATATCTCAAGGGTCAAAGGCCAGGATGAAGAAGTCCATCTTCAGCGTATGACGAAAGCTATATAATGAAGGTGCCAGACACATCTCCGTGGGGAATAAGTTCTATAACTTAGGGGCTGCTGCAGAGACTGCCCTCTCCTGGACTGCCTCCCCCGAATTCTGAGGGCGGTGGAACTACCAAGAGGGCTTCCTCTGCCAATCTCAACACCTGAGAGCGTCTGTAGGTAAGGAGGCGGTCTTTCAGATATTTGGGGTCATTTAGGGCTGTAAAGAGTAATGTAAGAATCTTGAATTGGACTAATGCAGCTCTTTTAAACAGGTTATGCGAGTTCTAAATGCAGCCCAAGCCATTAATCTGGCTGCTTCATTTTGGAGGTGTTAGGAAGGCATTAGAGGGATTGGCAGGAGAGTTCGAAGTGGCTACCACTTTCAGCAGCGGTTTAAGGTATCTCCAGCCATTTGCAGTTCTACCAGTTAGGTTTGGCTTTCCAGGGCTGTTGTCATAGTCTGTCTCTTTGGGACTTTGAGAGTGAGTTGTCTCAAGATCCAACTGGATGTCTGTTGCAGTTGGGGGAATATATATATATTAGAAGCTAATGTGCTGCAAAGAATGGACTGAAGGAAGCATGCTTAGGATGTGATGCTGCATTAATAAAACAAAATAAAATAAATACATTTCTATCCTACCCTTTCTCTCCATGGAGCTGATGGTGGCAAACAGCAAAGCAGTAAAACAATACAATTTAAAAAATAAAACATTAAAAACCATTAGGAACATTTAAAAACCAGGCCTGGCACCAGCAGGTGGGTATGGGCCCAAGGGCCCCTGGGAGAGCGGAGCTCCTGCTCCACGATAGCATCAGGTCGTGGGCGTGATTTGCAGCACACATCAATCCCTTACCCCAGGGCCAGGCCATAAATCACACAAATCGCAGAGCTCCACCCTCCCAGACAACACCCCCATGCAGCCAGCATAGGCTTAAATGGGCGGGGTCACCTGCCTCCTGCATTGCCACATCAGTGCATACGAAGGTGTGTGCATGCAGCGTGCTAGCATGCTAGTAGTGGTGCAGGAGGTGGGATGGCTGTGCCTGTTGGTCTGGACCA
Organism: Rhineura floridana; assembly: GCF_030035675.1. Lineage (NCBI taxonomy): Eukaryota > Metazoa > Chordata > Lepidosauria > Squamata > Rhineuridae > Rhineura > Rhineura floridana. The sequence continues at coordinate 291,228,726 of NC_084480.1, forward strand.
GCTACTTGGCGGGGGGTACATGAGGTTGCCCTCGTGTCTGGCTTTGGCCCTGCTAAAAACAGTTACATATCCTCACAGCTAATAATTTCACATTTATGGTCACACTGAGGTCATAAGCAGGAGTCAGCATCAGAGTTCATCTTTTTGACCTAAAGCATCAACCTTTCCATTCTTATGTAGTGAGTAAATATTTAAAATTCAGTGTGAGATACCTGAAAGGCACCTATGCCCTTTTTATTCATAGTAGACTGGAGCTCAAAAGGCCCTCCAAAATAATCCTGAAAATGGATTGCCATTGACACAATTTAAATTTGTTAGGGTTTCTGGAAGAGCGATGGTGGCTATAGGCTCGCCACCTGCAGGATATGCCTTCCATTGTTTTCATACTCTGGCTGCTATGATGGTGGTGGGCATGGGCTTGATTGAGCAAACCTTCAAGGAGGTGGGAATGTGGAAGTCATAAGTAGCCTAAGAAGCTGCCTTACACTGAGTCAGACCATTGGTCCATCCAGCTTAGTACTGTCTGCATGGACTCGCAGTGGGTCTTTAGGGTTTCAGGCAGGAATCTTTCCCAGTACTACTGGCAGCGGCAGCAGCATGTGGAGGAGGGAGGGGGCAGAGTGGCAGCTAATTAAATATGGCTGTAAATTGTGGTCTGTTTGATCCCAGTGTGGCGTTTATCTTTTACCATCCACAAATTGGCACACTGCCTCTGCGGAGTGTCATGGTTCAAGTAGTAGACTAGGACCAGAAAGATGTTGGTTCAACTCTCCATTTAACCATGAAACTCACCATCCCTCAGCTTAACCTACCCCACAGGGTTGTTTTGAGGGTGAAAGTGAGGGAGAAGAAGAATGTATGCCACCCTCAACTTCTGGAGGAAGGTTAGTATATTAATGCAATAAATAAAGAACTAATAAACATTATTGCCCTATGTAGCTATTATAGCTACTTCATTGGGTCCAAGAAGAAAAGAAGGGGGGGACATTCTGTCTTGTCGCATGATTCACACAGCTGCGCCTTTAAGTTGGAGGGAAGGGTGAAGGACTCCTCTGGGAAGAGCACCCTCCTCCAGCAAATGGCCACCAGAGGCACTGAGGTTGATGTGGTGGGAGTGATAGTACTTCTTCCCAGCTGCTCACTACAGGTTGCTCCCACTAAGCCTCATCGCCCACTGCTGTTGGACTTTCCTTAAAAGGAAGCAAAGGTGGTGAACCTTTTTTTTGAGGTCAGACCAGGAATATCCATCTCTAGCCCTGCCTCCAAACTCTGATCTCTGTTTAACACAGGGATGAGGAACCCTTAGCCCTCCAGATGTTGCTGAACCACAATTCCTATCATCCCTGGACATTGGCCATGCTTGCTGGGGCTGATGCGAGTTGTAGTTCAGCAACATCTGGAGGGTCAAAAGTTCCCTGACCTGGTTTAACACAAAGATGGGGAACTTGTAGAAAGTCACAGGTTCCATATCCCTCATTTTAACACAATGCCAACTCCCTCTCCTTTTGCTTGATTAGTGCTGCTGTGTAGTGTCCCAGAGTAGGACTGGCTCTGTCATTGATCAAGGCCAGTTTTAATTGGACTGCTGTCCCTCAGCACAAGAGTAAGTCCAGGAGTGGTGCTCTTACAAGGACTATATTATTATTTTATTATCATTATTTTTACCCTGCCTTTTTTCCAAAACTGGAACTCACGGCGGCTTCCAGATAAAAGAACACATATAATTAAAAACATACAAAAGTCTAGATTAAAATAGAATTAAACTATTTACAGTATTAAAACCATTCATACATACAATTAAAATAATTCAAACTCAGTTTAAAATAATACAGTTAGACAATAGCAATGCAGCACCCTTCAAGCCCTGTCCTTAAGAGCCTTTAGTTCCAAAGGCTTGTTGGAATAAAAAAAGTCTTTGCTTGCCGATGGAAGGACTGCAAGGAGGGGGCCATTCTTGCCTCCCTAGGAAGGGAATTCCAAACCCTCGGCGCAGCCACCGAAAAGGCCCTATCTTGCGTCCCCACTAGTCGTGCTTATGAGGACGTGGGTATTGAGAGAAGGGCCTCTCCTGAGGATCTCAGGGCCCGGGCAGGCTCATATAGGGAGATATGGTCTGACAGATAGCCTGGACTTAAGCTGTATAGGCCTTTATAGGTCATCACCAGCACTTTGAATTGTGTCCAAATGGGATGTAACTAAGGCATGTGTCACCGTGGCCATATTAGACGGCTCAAGGAATGGGCACAGACTACTATAAAACAATAACTGGAAGCCTTTTGCAGTACTCTTCAGAATTGGAATGGTGACTTTGTTTTTAAAAATGTTTTTCACCCTCATTCTGCATATGAACATTGGTAGTTATTACCATCTGTTAATCATGTTTAAGATTGTTTCACTTCAGTTAACAAACTTGAATTCAGTACTAATGCATACTGCATCTGTATGGTACAGGAGTGCAAGAAAAAGATTGAAACAACATACGATACCAGTGGCTGATTAATGCAGCATGTTTATCCCTTGATGACTTTGTCAGTAAGTAGCTACTTGCATGTATAAAACAGTCATTACAGATCAAAATGAGCTTCATATTGCCTCAAACACAATTCTTTGCTTTTTCAGCGGAGTTAAATTTACCCGCTCAACTGTAAGTCAAGTAGTGAGTAAGCAAGTGATCTTCACACATCTGCGGATTAGCTCATAATATAGATACCAAACACCCAATATAGAGTGAATGATGCATAAACTCTTACCATTGATCATGTTAAGAATCCATTGTTTATTTCACAACTGAAAGGATGTGTATGTTTATATGTCTTTAGGGGTTTTGTGCTTTGTGTGGAGAGATAGCTGTTAGTCCTTTTTATGCACTGTTTCGTTGCCTTGGGAAATTTGTGATTTTTTATATATCCTTTTCGCTATTCTGTCAAGATGGTGAAAGCTGAACAATAAAATACTCGTACTCTTTAACTAGTCATAATATATATTGCTCCCTGCTCAAAAGAGAACAAAAACATAATTCAGTTTAAGAGTATAAATCTTTGGCAACTAAAGAAAAAGGCTTTTTGAGATTCTTTAGCCCCAGACAAGACAGTTTGGATTTCAGATGGTGAACAAGCAATCTGAAGGAGTACAAACTGCAGTAACTCATACGCTAACGAGGTATTAACAAGTCTTTCACATTCAGAAATGTATATATAAAGGAAATGGTTGCCATTACAGTTTAGGCTAATCTTTGTCCAACTAGGCTTCAGTGTACACAATTTGGGAGGAAGGGCAGGATATGCATTTAAAAATAAAATAAATAAGAAAGTGATTGCCGTTGGTCAACTCTGCACCAAAAGTGGGGAAACCTCTATTGCAGATGGCACAGTCCAACTGGACCCACAATCATACCTAGAGATGGATGAAACAGTCATGATTCAATCTGTGTCCCTTGCACATGAGTAGATGGCAAGTCTGTCCCATCCCAAATCCATGCAATTTTTTTAAAAAGGAAAAATCCACATGCTTTTCAAAATATTAAAATGAATTGAGTTGGAAGTTCTTATGATGTGGTTCAAAAGCTACCCGGCACATTGTACCAAAAGAAAGGAAGAAAAGATGGCTGCCCACATAGGTACATGAGGACAGACATCTTTTTCTCCCTACAATTATCCAGAAAGGGGTGGCACATCATGAAGTACCACTGCTCCTAGGGCTTTTTACTCATATGTTTTGAGCAAGTGCCACAATTTCCTAGCTGTTGCAAACAACTAAAAATGGTTTTAAAGCAAGGAAAATATGAAAGAACCAAGGAAACCCTCAGTCCAGCTTGTTTTTAAGAAGTGGGTTAAGCAGACCATGCTTGGAAGTGTTATGCATAGGACCTAATCCTCATATCTGCATTCCAATCCGAGCATGACCAGGAAGATTTGCTCCAAATTGTGGAGTGAACCAAAACCCTCCCCCATCATACCCCCAAGTCCACGGGTAAGGCTGGGGAACAGGGAGAAGGGACATGGCTATGAGAAAAAATAAGTATTTCTACTCCCATTTTTCTGTCACCCAGAAAATATGGGCGGTGTTCAACTAACACATTCCGTCCTTGTGCTGACAATTTCTGCTTGCGCGATGGGACTTTCCCCCTCTCCTCACCCCACATCCTTCTTATATCTGCTGTGGAGGGTTGGGGGAACCCCTGGAACAGCTTTAGGGAGCACATGGAGGAGGAAAGGGAGGGGGAAAATCCTGTTGTGCAAGTGGAAATCCTTGTGCTGGCAGGGCTGTCACTCAGCACTATGTTGGATACGACCCTATGGTTTGGTAAGTCTTGCATCTGTCAATGAACATACATAAAAAGCCAGTCGTTCAAGTAAAATATGAATTGGTGTGCATATTCAATAGTGTCGTACCATTTTCAAAAGTGCCATGAAACTGACCTTCCTATATAATGTGCACATTTGGATTTTCCAGGCATGGGATATAATCATAACAGAAAGGAATGTGGCTTAAATTAGACCTCATTCTGATGGTTTCAACACCCCTGGTGCTGCTATTAATCCTGGGGATGTGGCTATCCATCAAGGAAGCCTTGTGATCTGCTTAATTGCTGAAGCCTGGGATGCCAAACACCCTATTGAGATCGACTTTCCAACTGTGAAATCAACTTTCTAGATAATTTCTTTTCTATTTGTTTTAAGACTGGGGAAAGAGAGACAAGCAATTTCATGCTCAGTTGTAATATAGATTGCAGCTTCTTATCCCAAACTGGCAGTAAAGCTACCAGACATACTGAAGTTAACATACATTCAAAGACGACTTCTTCAACAATTAATAATAATGATGTAATTATTGTAAGTAGCTGTTTGGAGCCCAAAATGTTGGATTTTAATGTTGTTTAGATTCAGTCCAGAAGTACAAACTCTCTTGACCTCTGGCTCCTAAAAAAAGAAGAAAAAATGCATAGTTAAGCCCTATAGCTTAGGGACAAAACACATTAAATATTATTCATTTCTTAATATACCCTACTTCTCCATGCAGGTTGCCAGTTCAGCTGCTCATGCACTGTAGTGTGTCCACATTTATTTATTTGTTATTATTTATTCAGTTTATTTGTATGCCACTTTTCCACAATTGCACCTAAAGCGGCTTACAACATACCAAATTTAATAAGTCACCTTATAAGTAGAGCTAGTTGTGTTAGGCTGTTCTCAGTTAGAGCTGCCTGTCTGCTAGTTGTTGCTTTTAAATTATGGTCTAGCAAAACCAGTATACATGGACAAAACCAACTCCCGTATGTCAGCCTTCTCCAACCTGGGCCCTCCAGCTGGGAAAGGCTGCCCAGTACTAAATACTGAGATCATCCAAACAATGTAGTGATGCCAACAAGCCAATACAGTAGGCTCAGCAGAACAATGTTATCTTCTCTTAGAATTGATGCGAGCCCCAACACTATTATGTGTTCTGCCTCTATTAAAACCCTTTTCTCTCAAAGCTTGTTTCATTTCTGTAGTTTTTAACTCTGGTTGGTTTTAATGTTTTATGACCTGTATTATGTTTTATATTCTGTATTATGTGTTTCTGTACTTTGCTTTTTTATGCTGGTTTTATATTTTATTGCCAGATTCAGCTGGTTTTTATTAGAGACTGTAAGCCATTTTGTGTAGGAAGCTCCTTTAAAAGCAGGGTATGCATTTTTAAATAAATGTATAATTCCTAATCATTGACTTCAGGAATGTTTAAGCAGCATGTCATGGGACTGTAAACAAATTCAGATCTCAAGAAACAGCTTAAGTTTCTTCTAGCACCTTAGTAATTTGTTCTACTTACTTCTTCATGGATTGCATTCTGCAGGCCCTTTCTTCATGTCCATGACCCCCTGCTAATGTCATCAACAATGAAGTTGCATGCCTTTGTCCCATCACATCAGGAGATGTTTATTCCCATGCCCATCCACTGATGACGGCTTTTTGCCATACTTGATGGACATTTGTTAGACTAGGGATAGCCAAGGCAGTTCCCTCCATATGTTGCTGGACTACAACTCCCATTGGCCCCAGCCAGCACGACTAATGATGAAGAATGATGTGGGCTCAAGTCCAAGAACATCTGAAGGGCACCATGTCGGTTTCCCCTGCGCTAGACATTGGGTCTCTTGCAGCCAGACACTGGATGCCATGTTCTGTGGAGGCCTAGGGCTTCAAGTTGTACATGATACATAATTAGTCTGGTTTGTGCCTCTAACAGACTTTCTGTTGTTTTATAGGAAAGAGTGTCTTCTCTTTACTTCTTGCAGTAATCAACTATACAATGCCACATAAATATATCTTACTGCCTCATACTGATACAGCTACCCCACTGCTATTCCGCTGCTTTGTACGCTGCCTCTAGTTGTACTGGTTTTGGTCTCAGCAATGCTATTCCTCCAGAATTATTTAGGCCAAATGCTTCCTTTGCTTTGTCAGTCTGTGCTTTCTGTATTGATCTAATCTGGAAATCAATTTCTTACATGCTTCCCATGCAAAGCAGCAGTGTTGAAAGCATCTTGCCAGTGTCTTCTTGCAAGCCTCGTTTTCTGCATCAGAAACCTTATTTATATGGCCCTATGACCTGGGAGACCGGGTTCAAATCTCCACACAGCCATGCTTACTGGGTGACTTTGGGCCAGTCGCTGCCTCAGCCTCAGAGGAAGACAATAGTAAACCCCCTCTGAATACCGCTTACCATGAAAGCCCTATTCATAGGGTCGCCATAAGTCGGAATTGACTTGAAGGCAGTCCAGTTCCATTTTTCCTATTGGATGAATTAACCTGAAATAAAGCCAATACATTTCAAGAAGTGTTTGTTCATCCAGGAAAATGGCCAGCATTGTATTTAATCAGTAGCTTGATAGCCAGAGACGATCGGGAATTGCATGAAGGCATCAAGGAATTCCATGCAAGAGAATGAATGGGCTGGGAGGAACACAGTGCTGTGTCACTCCACTTAGTCTGTAGAGAAGCTTCCTCCTCTCCACTGAGAATGGGAGTTCAGTGGGCTGTTCTTCTACCTCTTATCAGTCTGCATTCCTGCAGTCTAGTAACTATTGTGGACCTATTCCCAAGATTGCTGTAGGCCACTGGAGTGAAGAACACTACTCCAGTGTAAGTTTTGTTCTTACTCTTAGCTAAATCCAAGAATACAATGTGGTTGTCAGTGCTCTGCTTACCCTACAAAAATACCACAGTCCCAAATTTATCTTTGTATTACTATACATTCTATTTCAACAATTCAGTAACACATAATCCAATAACAATTCACCAATTAGCTACATTTACTAAGTACAATTGGTAAAACCCACCTTCAACTGTTTTCTGTGAAGAATTGCATCCCTGTACTTCCACTACTATTAATGTCATAGTGGCTGACTCTCATTCTGTGGGTGGTTAGGTAAGAGCAACAAGTACCCCAACCAGCAATTTGTTCCTTAGTGTATTGTAACTTGCACAAACATATAACAAAATTCTATACAATATGCAAATCAGATTCTTTTACAGCAAAGCCTCTTGGGCTTACTTACAATAAAGATGCAGTACCTGTCTTCATCACTAGATGCCTGCAGCTTACATTTTGCTAAGGCTCTACATAAGTATAAAAATGCAATAAACTTATTCCTTTCAGTTCTTTATAAGGCAATTTTCTCTGTCCATTTTGTACCAAACACTAAAACCCAGTGTTCCCAAATCTCCTGTCCCCATTTTGCTGCAGCCACTGCTGCCGATTTCATTTCTGAACATTATACCTACCTGTAAAAGTAGAAATGGTTTTTGAAAATTAGGATGAGGGGAATATGATCAGAGAATTCTGGCTTAGTGTTGTGTCCAAACCTGAGCTCACGGTTTGCCTTTCTCAGACAAATCATATGCAGTGAACCAAGAATTAATTGTGGTTTCATCCTTGTGGTTTGTCTGGAGTGAGAGAGATCATGCACCTGGGTTTGAACATAATGCTAAGTTAAACTATCACTTAGCCATGAGTAGTGGGGCAGCAGCAGGACCAAGGGATGAGTGCAGTGGCTGCAGTCTTCACTCCTATCACCTATACATTTATCATTTATGCTAAGCCATGTTTTTGTTTTAGCGTTATGTGTGAACCATGTAACTGTATAATCCCTGATTCTCTTTATGGAAATAGGAAGAGTGGTTACTGAAGGAGCTTTCTAGTGTGGAAAGCTGGCTCTAGGAAGGGAATTTTCAAACTGTTTGATTATTATAAATACTGGGAATTCACATGAACTTTGTCACTGATGCCAGTTTCATGAAAAAATCAGTTCTCCAGTGAACCACAGATGGTATTTTTGAATGAGTGGTTGCATATGCCAACAGGTCTTTTGTGCTCAGATATATATTTTGTTGATACACAGGGAAAGCTGCTAGCAAGACAGTCGTTTTTAGGGTTAGGACTGGTATCAGTGGGACAGGTTTTCTCTTGGAACACCCAATTTCCCTTGAAAGATAAAACTCTGAGGTTTGTTTCTATCTTTTCTCGTAATGAATAAATACTGATTATAAAAAGGCTAGCCTCCATCATGGGCAGTCCCACTGTTTTGCCTCAGATGGCATCGGTGGGCTCTGATGTCTAGCAGGTGGAGGCCAGAGGCCCACTGAAGACCAAACTTTGGAAATGCCACCTCAATCATCCTGGTGCCACAGGGGTACCATGTTATTTTTGCACCCAATAATAGTCTTAATAATAATCTTTTATGAGATGCTTTGAGAGCCTTTCAGGACTATTTGGTGCAGGCCAGCACTGATGCTGGCAGGTGCCAGCCACAGGTAGGAGGCTGCAATTCCATAATGCAAGTGTGGGGAACCTGTGGCCCTCTACATGATGCTGAACTACAGCTCCTATCATCCCTGTCCACCAGCTATGCTGGTTGGAGCTGATGAAAGTTGGAGTCCAAAACATCTAGATGTCCCCAGGTTCCACATTCCTGGCATAACTGATTCCCCAGGTCGAATGCAATCCATCTTACCCTCTTGTTTGTATCATTTGAGCAGAGATCATCAGCAGGTAGTGTACTAGGACTGGGAATCGTAGCAATGGTGGCAGCAGCAGGAAAATCACAGAAGAAGGAACAACAACTACTAGCAGCCAGGTACAGGAGTGTTTGCATCACTTCTGATTCCTTCTCTGGCATTTACCAGCCATCGGAGATCAGTGAGAGGAACATCTAGAGCAGGGAACTGGAACCTGCAACTCTCTGGATGTTGCTGGGCTCAATTCCTATCTCATGATCTTTGGAAGGCCACAGGTTCCAAATCTACCACTGATCAAGAAGGTCCCAGAGAAGGTCCTGCCTACCTCATCTAGCATGCATATGAGGGTGCAGAAATGTGGAGCATGTATTTTAAACAATATCCAGATGCACTCCCCAGTAGAATGAGATCATCACCCAGATGAGCAGCTCCCATCATGTGGGGACATGGGACGGGGACCTCAAGCCAGAAGGAGGACCACTGCTATTGAATTCATAGGCCCTGAATGGCTTTATTGTATAGACATGATTGTGGCTTTGACTTGTTTTATATTTCAGATTATGTTTTGTTAGGTTTGCTGTTAGTCACTGTGTACTTCCCTCAGAAAGAAAAGGTGGGATTAAGTAATAAAAGTAAGCTCCATGCAGCTCTTCCTGCTTCAGCCATTGCTGTGTTGAGTATAACATCTGCAGTGAGGTACTTCTAAATGCATAGGCTCCCTGTGCAATTTAGAACCATGGGTGATTTACAGCTGGATGCTCTAAGCATCTTCATATTTTTCACCACTAAAATAAATGATGCCAGTAAGAAAAGAATACAATTTGCAACAACCAATTTTCAGATTTGAATTCAATGAAAGATGAGTCAACATTTTCCTATAGAAGATGATTTTCTACATATGGCTACATCCGTTCTTATTGAAATCCTTAGCCTTTCTCCCTGCAGATTTAAGACTAATGCACCTTTGGGTGCACTTGAGGGAGCTTCTACATGCTAGGAAAAAAATCTGCATAAAAGAAACTACTAATCAAAACACAGCAAGTGAGACTCTTAAGTAATGATCATCCAATTCAGGGATTAGTGCTGAAGACCAAGTTCTGTTGCTTCATGAATATATGGATTTACTGTTGCTGCAGTGTTTGTTGCTTCAGAAAGTAACTGGAGAGTAACTGGGCATCTTCTAGCTTCCTGACCATTATTATGGTTCTCAAAAAGGCAGGGGAGGTATGTGCATGGGGCAGGGGGAACAATCCCCGTTATTTTCCCCGATGAATTTACTATGGGCTGTTTTAACACATGCATATTCATGATAGAAGAAACGATAGAAAGTTTGGATAGAACATTTATATGATCTCACATCGTCTTAAGCCCAATGAGATGGATCCTGTTTAAGGCTGCACTCATAGTTACTTTCTTGGGAATAAGCCCCATTACACAGTGGGACCTAATTCTGAGTATACATGTATAGGATTGTGCTGTTAGTCATGCTTTAGTCTAGGAATGGGAAATCTGTGGCCATCCAGATGTTGGACTACAGCTTCCATCATCTCTGACTATCAGCTATGCTGGCTGGGGCTGATGGGCACTGAAGTTCAGCAACGTAATAGAGAAGCACAGGTTCCCCATCCCTGCTTTAGTCCCATTGAAATTAAAGGGACAAGTTAGTAATAGGTCTCATTGATTTCAGTGGGACTAAAGCATGAGAAATGGGAATTTGGATCCAACCCAATGTAGAGACAGTTCACACATTGTATCATCAAGTGATGGGCATGTACTGAGTTTGTATTATTAAAGTCCCCCTGAAACTCTCTGGTAAGTATATAAGAAGCTGCCTTATACTGAGGCTGACCATTACTCCATCTAACTCAGTATTTACACTGAATGGTAGTGGTTCTCCAGGGTTTCAGACAGTATATTCCCAGCCCCAGCTTTACCACTGAGCTGCTGTCTTTCCCATAGCATTGAGATCTTCTGATGGGGTGCTTCTTGTGGTTCCTCATCCTGAGGTTTGGTCAGCCTTTGCTAGGAGGATGTGGAAACTGAATAACAATTTTGTAGTAATAGAAGTACTAATGGAAAACAGACCTGAGCTGGGCTCCTGCTGGGAGGAAGGGTGGGATATAAATCAAATAATAAATAAATAAGAACACACATCCACATGGACACACACAGGTAATTGGTGCGCAATTATAGTTTTGTTCCTAGTTCTCAATAAGGTATGTTCTGGATTGTCTTTTAAAAAACAATTAAAGATTGGACCCAAAAAAAATGCCGAAAGTATTTATAACATTATTAATCTTAGTCTTAAAGTTGCTTCATAGAATAGTAGAGTTGGAAGGGGCCTATAAGGCCATCAAGTCCAACCCCCTGCACAATGCAGGAATCCAAATCAAAGCATTCCTGACAGATGGCTGTCCAGCTGCCTCTTAAATGCCTCCAGTGTCTGAGAGCCCACTACCGCTCTAGGTAATTGGTTCCATTGTCGTATGGCTCTAACAGTTCCAATATTTTTCCTGACGTTCTATCAAATCTGGCTTCCTGCAACTTGAGCCCATTATTCTGTGTTCTGCACTCTGGGACGATGGAGAAGAAATCCCGGCCCTCCTCTGTGTGAAAACTTTTCATGTACTTGAAGAGTGCTATCATATCTCCCCTCATTCTTCTCTTCTCCAGGCTAAACATGCCCAGTTCTTTCAGTCTCTCCTCATAAGGCTTTGTTTCCAGTCCCCTGATCATCCTTGTTACCCTCCTCTGAACCTGTTCCAGTTTGTCTGCATCCTTCTTGAAGTGCAGAGACCAGAACTGGACGCAGTACTCAAGATGAGGCCTAACCAGTGCTGAATACAGGGGAACTAATACTTCACATGATTTGGAAACTATAATTCTGTTAATGCAGCCTAAATTAGCATTTGCCTTTTCTGCAGCCACATCGCACTGTTGCCTCATATTCAGCTTGTGATCAATGACAATTCCAAGATCCTTCTCACATGTTGTATTGCCGAGCCAAGTATCCCCCATCTTATAACTGTGCATTTGGTTTCTTTTTCCTAAGTGTAGAACTTTCCTTGTTGAATTTCATTCTGTTGTTTTCAGTCCACTTCTCCAGCCTATCAAGGTCCCTTTGAAATTTGTTTCTGTCTTCCATGGTATTAGCTGTGTCCCCCAATTTTGTATCATCTGCAAATTTGATAAGCATGCTCTGTACCTCCTCATCCAAGTCGTTAATAAAAATGTTGAAGAGCACTGGGCCTAGGACCGAGCCCTATGGTACCCCAATCATTACTTCCGCCCAGTTTGAGAAGGAACCATTGATAAGCACTCTTTGAGTACGATTCTGGAGCCAACTGTGGATCCACCTGATAGTTATTCCATCCAGCTCACATTTAGCTAGCTTGCTAATCAGAATGTCATGGGGCACTTTGTCTAAAGCTTTGCTGAAGAGATATATTATGTCCACAGCATTCCCACAGTCTACAAGGGAGGTTACCCATTCAAAAAATGAGATAAGATTAGTTTGGCAGGATTTGTTCTTCATAAATCCATGTCGGCTCCTAGTAATCAATGCATTGTATTCAAGGTGCTTACAGACTGACTGGTTTAATCTGCTCCAGAGTTTTTCCAGGGATTGATGTTAGGCTGACTGGTCTGTACTTCCCCGTTCCTCCTTTTTGGCCTTTTTGAAGATAGGGACATTAGCTCTCCTCCAGTCAACCAGTACTTCACCAGTCCTCCATGATTTTGCAAAGATAATACACAGTGATTCTGAGAGTTCTCCAGCCAGTTCCTTCAATACTCTAGGATGCAGTTTATCGGGCCCTGCCAATTTGAACTCGTTCAAAGTGATTAGGTATTCCTTGACCATTTGACTATCAATCTCAAGCTCCAATCCTGCCCCTTCTACTTCATGTTTCCCGGGAAGGTCATAGAACCTTTTTAGTTAGAAGACTGAGCCAAAGTAGGAATTGAGCACTTCTGCCTTTTCTTTGTCATCTGTTGTCATTTTGCCATCCTCATTGAGTAGCTGTGCCACCATTTCTTTTCTCTGTCTTTTACTATGGACATACCTGAAGAAAGCTTTTTTGTTGCTTTTAGCATCTCTCGCTAACCTCAGCTCATTCTCAGCTTTAGCCTTCCTGACACCATCCCTGCAATTCTGTGATACCTGCCTGTACTCTTCCTTTGTGGCCTGGCCTTCTTTTCACTTCCTGTATGTGTCCTTTTTTGTTTTGAGGACATCTCTAAGCTTTTTGTAAAGCCACATTGGCTTCTTCTGGTGTTTTCCCCCTTTTTTCCTTGTTGGAATTGCTTGCCATTACACTTTTAGAATTTCCTTTTTTAGAAACTCCCACCCATCTTGGACTCCTTTTCTCATTAGGGTCACTTTATTTATTTATTTATTTATTTATTTACTTATTTATTTATACCCCGCCCTTCCATCCAGCAGGAGCCCAGGGCGGCAAACAGAACACTAAAAACACTTTAAAACATCATAAAAAGACCTTAAAATACATTAAAACAAAACAACGTTAAAAACATCTTTTTTTAAAAAGGGTTAAAAACACATTAAAAGACATATTAAAGGCAATTCTAACACAGACACAGACTGGGATAGGTCTCAAAAGGCTTGTTGGAAGAGGAAAGTCCATGGAACCATACTTACAATTGTTCTGAGTTTATTAAAATCAGCTTTCCTGAAGTCCAGGGTGAGTGTATGGCTACTCTCAACTTTTGCTTCTGTTAAAATCAAGAATTCAGGTATGGTGTGGTCACTTTCCCCCAGAGTTCCCGTAACTGCCACTTTATCCACCAAATCATCTCTATTGGTTAGAATCAAATCCTCTGGTTGCTTCCTCCACTTTCTGTAGGAGAAAGTTATCTCCAACACAAGTCAGAAATTTCTTGGAGGGGCCGTGTTTGGCAGAATTTGTCTCCCAACAGATATCGGATAATTGAAGTTCCCCATTACTACTACATCATGCCTACTTGAAACATTGGCAATTTGCTTTTCAAAAGTTACATTCTCGTCTTCTCCTTGATTGGGTAGTCAGTAGTAGACTCCAAGCACCACATTCATTTTATTACTTGCCCCATTAATTTTAATCCAGATACTCTCGGTGGAGCTACCAAGCTCATCTTCCTGTATTTCTGTGCAGGGATATATATTTTTAACATGTAGCGCAACTCCACCTCCCTTTTTATTCCTTCTGTTCTTTTTGAACAAGTTATGTCCTTCAACTGCTGTATTCCAGTCATAGGAGTCATCCCACCAAGTTTCAGTTTTACCTATCAAGTCGTAATTACCCTCCTGTTATAAGAGTTCAAGTTTGTCCTGCTTGTTTCCCATGCTCTGCACTTTAGTATACAGACATCAAAGACCATGTGATTTATGGCTTGGCTTCCGACACTGGAGGCATTCAAGAGGCAGCTGGACAGCCATCTGTCGGGAATGCTTTGATTTGGATTCCTGCGTTGAGCAGGGGGTTGGACTTGATGGCCTTATAGGCCCCTTCCAACTCTACTATTGTATGACCTGTATGACCTTACCACATTTTTTGAAGACTGTTACTGGGCCCTCTTAGAGCTGATCTCTCTGTTTCCAATACTGTGCACAAGCCTTCATCAGTCGTTACCACCAAGTTTACGTCTCCCTTCCCCTTAGGATTCTGTTTAAAGCCCTTCTGATGAACTTTTCCACACTGTGGCCAAACACATTCTTCCCAGTCCTTGTGAGATGCAATCCATCCATCTTCCAGGAAGTATAGCCCATGGTCCCAGAATCCAATCTCTCACGTCAGCACCACCTTCGTAGCCATTCATTCACATGGAGTATTTTTCTTTCCCTTTCTACTCCTCTTCTAAGTACTGGAAGGATGGATGAAAAAACTATCTGGGCCCCAAAGTTCTTCAATTTCCTTCCTAGAGCTTCAAAGTCTGATGTGATTTCTTCATAGCTCCATTTGGCAGTATCATTTGTTCCAACATGGATAAGGAGAAAGGGTTACCTGTCGGTGGGCTTGATGAGTGATGGCAACCCTTCCGTCACATGGCATCAAAAAATCTTCATTATTTTTAACAGTAATCTTGCTTCTCTCCATTTAAAGAGAGATTTATATATATATAAACTTTGCCATTGGACTGAGGACAAATTCTTCCCTTTCCCCAATTTTTACAATTATCTCAGATTTGTATTAACTGATCTGTGCACACACTCACTTGTGAAGCATGTATTGTATTTTTACCCCACTCTTCCTCTCGTAGGAGCCCAAGGTGGCATACATATAGACAGAATATGCAATCCAGTTAAAACATATACAACACAGGAGGCAAAGAATAACAGGCTGTCAGCTCCAATCTTCCTTCTCCAAAAGCCCAGACAAACAAATTCATCTCTAAGTGCATGGCAGTGAAATGTTGGTGTGGAGACAAATGCAGCTGTACGAAGAGAGTTCCGTAATCAAGGCACTGCCATCGAAAAGGACCTGTCATGCCCATTGGCAGGGCTACACGCAGGGCTTCCCCTGCAGATCTTAGGGCACAAGTCGATAGGTATTGGAGAAGGTGGTCCTGCAGTTCCCTGGACCCCAAGCCATTCATGGCTTTAAATACTAAAGCTAGCACCTTGAATGGGGCTCAGTAGCTCACAGGCAGTCAATGGGAAGCAGAGTCCTCTCGGAATTAAGCATTCTGAGATCTAGATTTCCCATTTAATCTCTGGCCTACCTTACCTTCCTAATTTTTATGGAAGCTGGTTAGACTT
The DNA here is from genome assembly GCF_030035675.1 of Rhineura floridana. Lineage (NCBI taxonomy): Eukaryota > Metazoa > Chordata > Lepidosauria > Squamata > Rhineuridae > Rhineura > Rhineura floridana. The sequence goes on from NC_084480.1 coordinate 291,244,479, forward strand.
TAATGTAAGGTGGTATATCATCACTTGGAAACATGCATGCAGTTTATGGTTTGGGAAGGTAAGACAGGTGGTGTCCTCATAACTAATAATGGGATCACAAGTCAACGTATGTAAAAACTAAGGGACTAGTAGAATTATTTATTTATTATAAACATATTTATACACCACTATTTCATTTTAAAAAATCAAAGCGATTTACAAGTTAAAAACAACTGCCATACAATAAAAATATTAAAAATACCATAAAAACAAAGGTCAACTATTGCAAAAAGACATCTTCTTAATTGCCTGCATAAGCCTGGCAGAACAGAAAAGTTTTTAGCAGGTGTTTAAAAATTAAAACACAAGACAGAATTAGTAGCTCAATCTTCCTTGATTGCTTCGTGACACCATCTCTTTGATAGTCTTCAAAAAGGCAAACAGTCCAAAATCTGGTGTCCCTGATTCTACATTATGATTGTAACTAATTGGGAAGGTATTAATAATCACAATGACTGAGATGATGATGTTATCTCCTGGAGGATTATGTTATGGGGAACATAAAATATTTGTGTAGCTTTTTGCGTAATTACATTTTAATGGTTTTATATTATGACATGGATTCATTTTGCTGCAGAGGTACATAGGAAGCCACCTTATACCAAGTCATACCAATGGTCCATATAGCTCAGAATTGTCTACACTGACTGACAGCAGCTTCTGGTGGTTTTCAGGCAGGGAATATTGCTACTACTGAGCTATGATCCCTCCTGTAAAACTTACTCTTTCCCAGAAAGCTGGCTACTTCTAATACTTTTAAACTCTGCTGACAGAAACACCTATCTAAGATTACTTGATGAAGAAAATGATGAGTCACCTTCTGCAGATGTATTAAGAGGTTCCCGAAGTCCATTCCTTCCCAAAACACAACTGCTCACTTGGAGCTGACACAATGCCTAATTCAGCATTGCTGGAGAAGATAACTATTAGAGCTTCCAATCAGGATTACCTTGAAGATTACTTTGAACCAGAACCTGATACAGCATGCCCCAGTATCAGCATCACCCCCTGTATCCAAATGTTGCTTTTGAGGAGCCAGGACTACAGTAAGGATGCCCCCTTCTATTAGAGCATAAACAGTAGTTAACATTGGATTAAACCTCAACATCAGTTGTTTTCATCTCAGAAAATAATTTTTCAACCCGTCAGTTGAACAAAAGATGTAAGGATGAATTTGAATAGACTCTTGACATGTCCAGACAGAATTGTACTAGTGGTTCCATGTCAAAATTGTCAACAACAGGACTTGAAGAACTTATGAATTCCTGAGTATGAATTTATCTGGAAAATTCTTCCAAATCATTAATCAAAGCCTTTGGGTCTAAGACTAATTATTGGTAAATTCATTGGGAGAAATTTCATAATCTCTTATTATTATTATACTCTTGATAGCCTGGGGAAAAAACTTGGAAAATTTCATTTTACTGCTAAAGATGGAACTCTGTCCCTTGACTCTGTAATCCTGTGTTCTAGTTAAAACCATATTAAAAAAAAATACAGAATTTAGTCCTTAGTATAAAAAAAAAGAGAGAGAGCCATAGCAACAGGAGAAGAATTGGGGGGGGGACGCTGGCTGTTTCTGCCTGCTATTAGTACAATCCTATACATGTCAATTCAGAAGAAAGTTCTGTTGAGTTCAGTGGGGCTTACTCCCAAAGTATAGGACTGTAGCCCTGATACTTCTATCTCTGGCCAAATATCCAGACACAAAATACAGACAATGTCCTAGGCCTTAAGCAAAGGGTATGCAAGAAGATGGAGGGAATGAATTAGACTGATTCCCTCACCAAAAACAATGGATACACAACTGGCATTCTAAGTCAATTAAGTAGACGTAACCTCTTCACCCTTGAATCTCTTCTTCTATGCTAATCTCTCTCCAAGAGAAACAGACCAAGCAGCATTGTGGTGGTAAAGCTGTCCCTAAAAGTCTCCGAGCAGATGAAGTTGCTCGAGGAGACACAATATTCCTTGCTCCTCCCCACCCCAGCAGAGCTTTTTACAGCTAGACCTAAGAGTGTAAAGTGTCAAGAGAGGATGCAAGACTATACAGTTGCTAGCTAACCGGCTATCAAAAATGGATGGATGCCTCAACTCTCTGCTGTTAACTCTCCAGCATCTTTGGTCTTCAAGAGAGTATGGTGGGTCAGTTCAATTCTCAGACATGGGGGCTAGATAAAGTGTTCACCCCTCAGGTTTTGTATTGTCTTAAGACAATAGAAAACGTTGCTGAGTCTTGGCATTCCTGAATTGTCTCTCAGAGGGTCATTCACCCTTTGGCAGTGGCCCTTCAGCAGTTATCTTCCAGGTACCAACTTTCTATGAATGTTTGAGTGGTGGGACAGGGCAGATAGAAAAAGCGCAGCCTAAGGTAGGAATGGGGAGCCTAGGGCTCCCCAAATGTTGTTACAGTCTAATTCCCATCAGTTCCAACCAACATGATCAGTGGTCAGATATTATGAAAACTGTAGTCCAACAACATCTGGAAGGTGACAGGCTCCCCATCCCTCATCTAATGTTCATCCAAAGTCTTGTTGTTAAAATACAATGGCTTTAGTGCTGCATACCTTGGAGATTTAATTTCTTTGTTTCATCTGTCATGCTCCTTAAGGCAATCTAAGAATGCAGTTTTAATTTGCCATCTGTGTACTAATTTTGAATATCAAATAATTGTAAAGACTCATTTACAGTGGCTGCTTCAAAAGAGCTGGATCAAATTGACTAACCTCTCGGAAATCCACAAGGTCACAGATTTGAAGTTCCCATCCTGTAGAGGTAGACCAAATTCTGTCCCTTGACTAACTTCCAAAATTTGCTCATAAGTATATTTTGATTGGGTATTCCATTTTCTTCCATTAAACTGTTGGTGCCTGCCTGAGTCCAAAGGAGATGATGTAGAAGTTGAAGTAAGGGCAATTTCCTGGTCCTGGAAGATAGCCAAGATATGGATAATAGGACTGCAGCTATGGTGGTGCATGGTCCAATGCTATACCAAGAATTAAAAAACCACCACCACCCTATGATGATTACAGTGCCTCATGCAAAGATTTTGCTTAAAGCCTTTATGTAAATTGGGGAGGGGTGAAATAGAGAAAAAATGGGAGATTGAAGGAAGTCCAAAGGGCACCCATCTTTTTTCTTGGGGAAGGGCCATAGCTCCGTGGTAGAGCATCTGTTGTGCATACAAAAGGCACCAGCATTCCCAGGTAGGGCTGGGAGACAAACCCTGGAAAGCTACTGCCAGCCAGTGTAGACAATACTGATTGCTAGATGGAGCAATGTACTGGCTCAGTATAAGGCAGCTTCCTGTGTCCTCCAGCAATGACTCTGGAATTATGGCATGGCCTCTTTCCAACTGAGCCACTGTTGAAGGACACGAGAGCCTGCTTGCCTGATGGTTGTAGTAGCTCTGCACAGCTAGAAGGGGCAGGAAATTTTTGTTATAAGCAAAGAAGGAGAGGGGTGAATGCTGCTACTGCTGCTTTTAGCGCTAAGTCTATTGCTCTCCTCCTCCCCTAGAATTGAGATTTTTCTACACACACACACTCAGAAAGTCACCAAATACCCTCCCATGTTCACAGCCTGCATATGGAGCTGTGAAAGTGGGAGGGCATTCTTTGCTGAAGCCATCAAAACAGAACATCTCCAGTGCTGTTGTCTAGGGGGGGGCAGCTGTTTTTAAGGTTCAGCTCTCTTGAATTATTCCTTGGTCCCATAGGAAGTGATGATTGCAGAAACATGAGCAAAGTAGTTTCATTTTGTGTGCGTCAGCCTTTTTTCTTTTTCTTTTTTAAATGTCTTTCCAAGCCACCCTTTCACTCCTGTTGATGATGACTGAGCAAAGCTTGCAGGGCTGAGCTCTATAAATATAATCTGCAAAGCTACTTCAGTGTAAATTACAAGGATGGCTGAGTCAGCTACATAAGCAACCTGGCACAGATGGCAGCATTGTCACTAATGAAATGCCACACTAATGCTGCCAGAACAACACTGTGACCAACTGGGAATGAGCTCTTATGAGCAGGAGCAAGGCTGAGAAGACAGGAATCCATATGGCTGTGACCAGAAATGGCTTCAATCTAGTTGGATCGACAGCATACAGCACACCTAAGCCATTTAGAGAAAGAGGTAAGATCTGCACAGTTCAGGTGAGCGGAAGTAAGGGGTGGGGGAGAAATTCTATTAAGATTGCATTTAAAGATAAGTGAGTCTATTTAATTTACACTTTCCGAAACAATATGTGAAACAAAATGGTCATCCTTCAAAATTCACACCTCTTTGAATGCTGTAGTGCAGTTCTCTAGCCAAGTCCAAAAATGAATATACTGGGGTAAAGTGTCCATAAAAATGCATATGTAAGTGAAAATGACATACAAAATTGCAGTGTTTTAGACAAGTTTTTGTGTGTGTATGTGATGGGACTCACTGTCCATGGCAACCATTTTGTGCTGGCACCCACAGCAGTTTTATCAAGGTGTGAGTACTGGCATCTCATTTTTCACACACACACACACACACACACACACACACACACACACTCTTTAGGGGAAATTGGAAAAATGTGTGTATTAGGAAAGATTCTATTTTCATGGCGACTTGTTGCTTTTTTTCACAAACTGATGTAGAGAACTGAACTTAAGACTGGAAAAATGAGAAACTGAGGGAAATCAACACTGACAAATTTGGCCATCTCTAGAGGAAGCAGAAATTAGTGTACAAAGGAGACCATTCTCATGATTTTTAATTTTTTTGGCTATGTTTTTGAAGAGTGGCTGTGTTTAATGTTTGGTTATATATTTTATGTTGAAAGTTGCCTTGAAGATCCAAAGGGAGACCCAGAAATGTACAAAGTAATAAATAAGGGAGGGAGGGAGCCAGAGGGAGCAGGGAAGATCCACCCTCTCTCCAATTCCCACCACCCGATTTGAAGCTGGTGAAATGTGGGGGGAGAGAATGGGGTGAAAGGGTGGCAGCAGCACTATTTCTCTGGTGGCAAGTAGCCAACATTTTTAGTCCCCAGAAGTTCCTAAGGAATAACAAGTAGCATTGCTAATGAGCTTCTGGGAAACATCATTTTCCAAGGGGAACAGGGCTGTCATAATCTTATGCCTTAACAATCTTGTAATATCATGTTTTAACAATTTCATCTTGTATTTTCTTACCCCATTTTATTGTCCTGTATACTTGGATAATCTCCTCTTATGAGAGTTTTATGTTTATATTTTATGCTGATCATTGACTGTAACAATAAAGATTTACATTTAGTGCTGCCATGACCCGCTGGAAGAAGAGTGCTACTGCAGTTCTACCACTGGTGATGGTGAAAAAAGGTGAGGTGGGATGTGCTCTCTCTGCAGCCCCCCCTTCCCAAAGTTCTAGGAGAACGGTTAGCTCACATTTTAGTTTGATACAGGCTGCAATCCACCCAGGACTAGGCAGGAGTCACCGACATATGGACTACAACTGGTCCCAGCTAGCATGGACAATTGCATCAGGGATGACGGAAGTTGTAGTCCACAACACCTGGAGGGCACCCCATTGGCTACCATTGGAGGTATGGACTTCAAGGGGGGAGTTGCATATTTACCATCACATTTATCATCAGCCAGCCCATGTCCATTTGCAGACTTTCTGCCCCCTCTCTCTGGAGGGAAGAACCAGGACTATAATGTCAACTGCCAGGACCAGAAGAGATATTCACATATATCTAATATATTGTACCTTTTGTGGATTTTAAATTGTAAGATGTTTTGGTAGCCTAGCAAAGTTGGGGTGCAAATATCAATAAAAAGCTTAGGAGATTCAACAGTTTCTAAGCATTTAGTGCATCCATCTTGGATGTTTTAGGCCCATAATGGCACATGGCTTTGTGTTGTATTCAGGGATGATGATGATGATGATGCATTAGTGTTACCCAAGAAGTCTCCAAACAACTTACATTTAAAAACATAAACAGAAATACATTATTTGTTTGTTTAACGAAATGTATATACCACTTGATTGTAATAAAACCTCTAAGTGGTTTACAAGAAATAAAAACAGTTAAAAACAAGTAATTAAAAACATTGAAAAGATAATTAAATTGAACAGTAGACTAAAAAGAGATTAAAACATGTCAACATCTAAATGTCTGGCTAGACTTGCCTAAACAAAACCTTTTTAAGCAGGCACTGAAAACAATGCAGCGAAGGCGTCTGCTTGATGTCAATAGGCAAGGAGTTCCAAAGCATAGATGGTGCCACACTTTGTTATTATGTGCCTTCAGGTCGATTACGACTGATGGCAACCCTATGAATCAGTGACCTCCAAGAGCACCTGTCATGAACCACCCTGTTCAGATCTTGTAAGTTAAGGTCTGTGGCTTCCTTTATGGAATCAATCCATCTCTTGTTTGGCCTTCCTCTTTTTCTACTCCCTTCTGTTTTTCCCAGCATTATGGTCTTTTCTAGTGAATCATGTCTTCTCATTATGTGTCCAAAGTATCATAACCTTAGTTTCACCATTTTAGCTTCTAGTGATAGTTCTGGTTTAATTTGTTCTAACACCCAATTATTTGTCTCTTTCGCAGTCCATGGTATCAGCAAAGCTCTCCTCCAACACCACATTTCAAATGAGTTGATTTTTCTCTTACCCACATTTTTCACTGTCCAACTTTCGCATCCATACATAGAGATCAGGAATACCATGGTCTGAATTATCCTGTCTGAATCATCACTGTCTTTTCTTTTTCTTTTCCTATTTGCATTTCATTTACCTCTGACCTTACTCTCTTACATCCATAGAAGCAACAACAGTGGTTCCATGTGCTCAACTCACCCCCCTTAAACCCACTGATGATGCACCTTGCTATTTGCTTGATGATTTGTTTCTTGTCCAATAGTGGTAAAAGAGAATTCACATACTGGGAGGTGTGGCTTTAATTGCTGTTGTTCCCAATCTACTGCCTGTGACGGTAGACCAAACCATGTGTGTTTTCTCTCTGTCAATTATTACTCACTAGAATTGGGTTGGCTGTCAAAATGAGGTTATAGCACCCAACAGAGTAAGCAGGAAAGAGTAGAGAATCTTCTTAACTCTTACTCTTTTCTCAAACCTCTCTCTGCAGTGCAGGATCAAGTCTGCAAAGAAGTTTGGGGCAACCACATTAAAAAGAAGGTAGGGCATTCCAGTCAGGGGGTTGCCAACCCTGCTTTGATATGGATATTGTTGCAGAGGATTCCTAGTCAAGCCTTACTAACAGCACAATCCTAACAATATATACACAGAAGTAAGTCCTGTTGAGTTCTATGGGGCTTAGTCCCTTAGTGTGTTTAGAATTGCAGCCTTCAGGGGCATCCATCTTTACTCCTGACATCTAACATCTCCACAACACTAGGCTTTCTTCCTACAACGGCCTTCTGGTGACTGGCCTAGCCTGAGGGCACTTAAACCCTTCTTGCTACAAGCAAGTAGGCTAGATTAAATGTTCCTTACCCAGGATCTCTAAGCAGGTAAGAAGGAATGGTCCTGTCACTTCAGCTGGACCTGGAAACACCCTAATTTAACTAAGATTTCTATCTAAATTTCCAATCAGAGAATTTTTTTTGTTTGACTGGTATGCTCCAAGCAAGTTTGGTTGATGCTTAATGTATCATGCTTAATGACATCACTAGGGCCTGCCCCTATGATATCACTAGGGCCCGCTCCATGACATCACCAGGCTGTGCCCCATATGACATCACTAGGATCCACCCCTGAAATCTCAGGGTTTGGGATGCTTCTGACCTGGTAACCCTAGTTGTAGCTGTCATACCAGGTGCAGCTGGTAAAAGGCACTCCTAGCCCCTGAGACTCTCTCCTTTACTTTATACCATAGAGGAAGGGGGGGAACATATAAACCCTGCAATTCATCAATACACATGTAATACATCCCCTCCCCGCCCCAAAAACACACACACACACCACCCATAACATCCACAGGAAGCTTGGGCAACACATTAACAATAAAACAAAATCAACTCAGTCCAAAGACCTGGGAAAAAAGGTCAGTAATCCAATCAGGCATTGAAAAGATGTCAGTAAACATACCAGGCAGACCTCACTGTGAAAAGTATTCCACAGATAGGGAGTCACAACTGAAAAGGCCCTCTCCTTGTAAATGACCTATGCATTGCCCCTGTAAATATAATATAACCAAATATAAGTATAGGACATTTTTTCCCTCTTTCTCTTGGACTAGGACTAGGCCAAACTCTGCTGCAGGCATGTGTTAAAAGCCCTGCCAGGAATATGTATGTAATCATCTTAATCATCCAGTTAGGATGTGTGGAGCTGGAATTCAGTAACTGAGGGCTTTTTTTTTTTAAAGCATGCAACATCTGGTGTCAGACTAGGATAGCTTTGCGGTAGACCAGAAAGAGAAGTGTACATCCTGCAAATTTTGAAACTGAAAATACTTCAGAAAATTGGACTAGAGGGAAAGACCAGAGTCAAATAAATGGCTGCCATCTGCAGCCCCCAAAGCTGTTCATTCTGTAATGTGCACTGGTTGAAAGGGCAGGGATATCTGCAGGGTGTCATTCGCTCATGGAAACATTACAAAGAAGCAGACAGGAAAGAGCCAGCTAGATCGTATTATTTGATGCCTGCTACAGACCAAAGAGAAAGGCCTCCATCCTAGAGAGTTTCTGTATGGAAGAGAGTAAGGGCCCTGCTGAAACAATTGATTAATAAGTAAACCAACTTGCAGTTTTTGATAGGGGAGTGTTTCTCTACAACGTGGATGGAGAACCTGTAGTCATCTGAATTGTGTTATTCCATTTTCCCTGACCATTGGTTGTGGTGTCTGGAGCTGATGGGAGTTGGAGTTCCAAAACAACTGCAGGATCACAGTTTCTCCATCCATTCCCTACAGATAGGGATGATATGCTTAAAGACAGGGTTCTTATTGTAACTAACTAAAACATAATACAAGAAACATTATTAATGGAAGGCAGATTAACTTTAGTCAAAGCTATCATGCTCATGAAGCATCCAAAGAGCATACAAAACTATCTACTAGCCCAGGAATCACCAACTTGGAGCTGATGGGTGCAGGGTACTGGTACCCACAAAGCCTTTGATCCCCCCCCACTGCCTCCTTGATCATGAGATGGTGAAGATTGTTATCTTTTCTCCATTGAAAAGTACATGGAGATGAAAAAGGAAGTTGGAAGAGTGGTGCTCTTGCCCACTTCCTCTTTCAGGTCTATGTCGTTTTCAAGGTTCAAATTAATTCTAGTGTATCAAACATTCACCAAGATCCTTTGGAAAAATGAAGTATGTGCCTGTGTGCTTTCTTTCTTTCTGTGCCTTGCGGGGGGGTCTGATCTTTGGGAAGGGGAGAGATGTGACCAGAAGGGGTGGAACCCATGGCACTTGCTCAAAATCTAAATGTGCCCATGGGCCTAAAAAAGTTGGTGATCCCTGTAATTAGCCCATGCGGTATACTGTTATAAAACAAAGGCAAATATGCAAGGGGTTATTAACCAGAAACAGAGAAAGAGAGGTGCAGGGTAAACACTAGCTATGGGGGAGAAATTTGATTCAGTTCACATTTAATGCTGAATATATCAAATCTGCACTTTCCAAAACAATATGAGAACTGAATCTTTTGAAATTCACACTTATCCTGATTTTACGATGCAGTTCTCCACTCAAACAATGTTTACAAAAATGTATATTGGGGGAATTGTACATACAACGAATATATTAGTGAAGATAACATACAAAACTGCATACAAAAATGTGTTAGGAGAAATTTGCACTAAAATGTTGAAGAATTTTCATGAGGATTTTCAAGCTGCTGCAGAAATGTTGACAACTGAATTGAAGATTGGAAAAATTAGAAATTGAGAGAACTGAAATTGACACACAAACACTATGTTTGTAAAAGACTTGTGCAAGGCAAGGGAAGTGGGTTGTACTAGAAGGGAAGCAAAACAAGCTGGCATTATCATAAAGCAAATACTTTCTAGGTGTATACCATGCAAAAATGTGAAAGAACATTCTTAAGACAAATGTCCGTGACTCAGACACAGCACAGATATCTGATTGATTGATTGATTAAATTTGTATCCTGCCCTTCCTCCCAGCAGGAGCCCAGGATGGCAAACAAAGCACTAAAAACACTTTAAAATATCATAAAAACAGATCTTAAAATACATTAAAACAAAACAGCGTTAAAAACATTTTTAAAAAACCAACTTTTAAAAAGGGTTAAAAACATTATTAAAAAACATATTAAGCAATTCTAACACAGATGCAGACTGGGATAGGTCTCAACCTAAAAGGCTTGTTGAAAGAGGAAAATCTTCAAAAGGCGCCAAAAAGATAGCAGAGATGGTGCCTGCCTCATATTCAAGGGGAGGGAATTCCACAGGGTAGGTGCTGCCACATGAAAGGTCCATTTCCTATATTGTGCAGAACGAACCTCCTGAAAAGATGGTATCTGCAGGAGGCCCTCACCTGCACAGCGCAGCGATCGACTGGGTATATAAGGGGTAAGACGGTCTTTCAGGTATCCTGGTCCCGAGCTGTATAGGGCTTTGTACACCAAAACTAGAACCTTGAACTTGGCCCCATAGCAAATGGGCAGCCAGTGCAATTCTTTCAGCAGCGGGGTGACATGTTGGCAATACTCTGCCCCAGTGAGCAGTCTCGCCGCTGCATTTTGCGGCTTTTAGCTGTTCTTAGTTTTAAGCTGTTCTTAGTTGTTTTCAAGTTATTCTGTGAAGAATCAAATCACATTCAGGCCTAGTCCTCACTGAGGTGGTAAACTTGTATCTGGGCTGTGCCACATCCGACTATAAGTAAGGGCTCACATGACTGAATGGTACTCAAAACAAATCATCATCACCACCACCATCATTGCACATAGAAAACTACTGTATCAGGGCAAACGATTCTAGCCTATCTCGACATGCTAGTTTCTATACACAGGATTTATTTATTTTTTGTTTATGGATAAGCATTCAATCGCACCTCACTGTGATCCAGACCTCTAACAAGCAATCTGCCCTGGGCTCCTGCTGGGAGGAAGAGCGGGATATAAATCAAATAATAAATAAATAAGCAATCAAGATCATTACATGGGATGTTATTCCATAACTTCTTGTTGACACTGTTATTCAAGATAATAGTTGGCCAAACAAACTGTTTTTGCAAGACTTTTTCACAAGCAAGGATGTGCAAAGTATAGCTGTATTCTATATTGGTCCCCAACAGAACATAGAGCCTGTAATCATTGCCATAGGTTTATTTATTTTTAGTACACACTACTGCTGATAAGCCACTTGTAGTCCACATTAGCTGGGTGTTCTCAAATGTGACTAAGCTCTCTAGAACAATTAATCATAAAGACTCCTCATCAGTACCAAATCAAGCAAATTTCATAAAATGTGCTTAGGAGGCAAACGTACTGATGAAGCCAACCCAGGCTTTATTTACACTACTTTTGGGTGCAATTTATTTGATGCTTGCTAAAACAAGATTCTAAGGTGGCCAGATACTGTTCAGAAGTCAGTGAACAGGAAAAAAAATAAAAACTCTCATACTAAATATTTCTGGTGGCCCGGATAGGCCAGGTCAGTAGGTGCCACTGGACTTAATTGATTCCTGCATAGTCTAACTTCCTGACTGGTGCATCCTTTAAACTTGCCATGATAGCCCTCAACAACAATACAATGAGGGTTGGTTTTTTTGTTGAGTCAACTGCCAAGTTTAGAGATCCCTAGCTATAAGAGTTTACAAACTGGTTGTTGGCTCTAGTGTATCCTCTCTAATTAGTCTGAGATATTTTAGCATCCTCTGTGTTCTTGCAAAGCTGAGAGGCATTAATCACCAAGCCAGATGATCTGTTCTTTTTAAAGAGACACCATTAATTGCAGCAGATCCCCTGAGGAAAACAGAGACAGGGAGATTACCTAACCCACAGCCACATTGCTGATGTAGCTCAAATGATCCCTGTTTCACAAGTGGCAAGGAAGATGATGATTTATTGTATAGGATAATGTTTTTTTGGCAAGAGGGTGAGGGAATGCACCCAAGGCTTATTGTTGTCTTTTTGTGTTCATCTTTCTTTATAATATACAGGTTGAGTAGGTAACTGTGGCAGCAAAAGTGCATCATACAGGCAAAATGTGCTCATCTCAAAACAACATTAGTCCATCAAATATAGTTGTTTCTGAAACTCTGTTCAAACATTCTTTCCCCCACACCCCATGTGACTATCATCATCCAAGGGGAATAGTGGAAATGAGCCCACCAGCCAGAGAACTACAAAATCAGCACCTCTGAGTTTTGCCTTCCTTGGGCAGTTCCACCCATCCTTGGGTGGGAAACAGCAGCCTTGGGGAGAGCCAGATTGCTGTCAGGAACGGTATATCTGTGTGATTGATGGGCTGCAATTTTTATTTTTATTCATATACTTCTGTTCAGTTAATGGTTTCATTGTCTCCTTGGTATTTTTGTACATTTTTGTTGAGTGGAAAGAGTGTCTGGTGATAGTGGCAGGTGATTGAGTGGAAGATATTGGAGTGTTTGGGTGGGTGGTGTGTTTATGTATATTGATGGATGTGTGCGAGGGTTGGGCGTACAATGGGATGAGTGATATTTAATGAATCATAGGTATTGTATGATTTGTGTAGATGTAAGGCAGAATTTGGGTGTAATGTGTAGTATTTTGTGAGTCAGGATATGCCTTGGCAAGAGGGAGGCTGAAGAGGGAAGGGATCCTTGACTAAAGATGCTTCAAAATGTGCTGCTATGTTTTTGTTTTTTAGGATTTTATTGTTTTATTGCATTGTATTGTAGTTTTGTTTAATGTTGCATTATATAGTAATTTTTCAGATTCATTGTTATATCTTCCTATGTAATAAAAATGTAAGATGTTACACCGTCATGGTGTAATGACTTGACATAGCAACACATGGAGACATGTATGGAGCATGGTAGCAGGGCAGTAAGCAAGGCATCAAGGAACCAAAGATGGCTGGCATAGGAGCTAGGTGACTGGATGGTTATGGAGTGGGCGGACAAGTTGAACAACTGTGGGGTAGATGAGTGAGTGAGGTGAGTGGCTGTGGGGCGGATGAATGAGGCGAGTGGCTGTAGGACAGATGAATGGGGGTAGACAAGTGAGGCAAGTGGTTGTGGGGTAGATGAGTGGCTATCAGGCGGACAAGTGATATAACAGAGGTAATGAGTGTGTGGCAGATGAACGAGATGAGCAACTGTGGGATGGATGAATGAGGGGTAGACAAGCCAGGCGAGAGGATGTGAGGCATATGAGGGCGATGAGCGGGTGGCTGTGGAGCAAACAGGTAAGCGGCCAGGAGGTGGCCTGGAAGAGTTTGTGAGCGTGTCTGGGAGGACGGGGGGCAGGTTTGTGAGTGTGTCTGTGATGACATGGGAAGGTTTGTGAGTGTGTCTGGGAGGATGGAGAAAAGGTTTGTGAGTGTGTCTGGGAGGATGGGGGGAAAGGTTTGTGAGTGTGCCAGATTGAATGTGCCTGGGAGGCAGGTTGCAAGTGCCAGGGGGTAGTTTAGCAGCCTTAGCAGTTGCAGGAGGTGAAAGGGGAAGGGTGAGTGTGGGTTGGTGAGGGGTAGGGGTAGTTTGGTGAGTGGTGAGGGTAGGTGGGGTTGGCGGGTGAAGTGAGCAGGGGCGCAGTCCCTAGTATATTGCATTATTTTGTAAACAGCTTAGATTTTTTAAAGTATTAATCAAATCCCAAACCCTTACTTCATTAAGAAAGGTATTGAAAATAAAATTGCTGATATTACAATGCCACTTATAAAAATCTATGGTGCAGCAACATTTGGAATACTGTGCACAGATCTGGTCGCCTCACCTCAAAAAGGATATTGTAGAGCTGGAAAAAGTTCGTAAAAGGGCAATCAAGATGATCAATAGGATGGAGCGACTCCCCTGAAAGGAAAGGTTGCAGCATTTGAGGCTTTTTAGTTTAGAGAAAAAGTAAGAGATGACATCATAGAAGTGTATAAAATTATGCATAGCATGGAGAAAGTGGATATAGAAAAGTTTTTCTCCTTTTGTCATAACACTAAGACTCATGGACATCCAACAAAGCTGACTGCTGGAAGACTCAGGACTGTCATGAGCCCTGTGGAGGGGGGTGGACTCATGAGAACGAAGTGGAGGAGGACTTAGAGTGGGATGGTTGAACCGGTGAAGGGCCAAGCAGGGAGTTGGACTCAGAAGGTGCCCCAGCTCTGGACTTTGACAGTTCAGCCCCAGCAGCTCTAGATATCCCTGTGGAAAGTCAACCTGACCAGCCGATTGTTTCCTACCCTGACGCTACCCTCTCCCTTTGCCTGCAGGCAGCTCTCCTCCCTCTGAGAGGGAAGACAGGACGGTGACGGGGGCTCTGCCTTTGCCTTGGACGGGAAATTCAACAGACACAGTTGAGGTGGAGTCTTTGCCTGTGCACGCACTCCCAGCAGTGACAGTTAGCACACGCTAGTAAGGTGCCTGCCCAGCCTTACTGAAGCCAAGTGAGGGGGGGAGTAGTTGCTGAGTCAACGTCTTAGTCCAGAGAAGTTGTGCCCAGTTAGACCTAGAGAGATACTGATTAAGCTGTAGTTAGATCATGAAGCGCACTGAATTGAAACTTTCTCTTACTACAATAAAAGAGAAAAACACAGCCATGTCTGAGTTTTTTGAGTTCAGGCAGGACAAGGACAGATAAAAGAAACTTCTTCATGCAGCACATAGTTAAGCTTTGGAACTTGCCCCCAGAGGAGGCAGTAATGGCCACCAACAGAGGGCTTTAAAAGCAGATTAGACAAATTCACGGAGGATAGGGGTATCAGAGCCTACTAGCCATGATGGCTGGGCTGTGCCTCCATAGTTGAAGGCAGTATGTTTCTGAATACTGGATGCTGGAAACCGCAGGAGGGGAGACTGAACTTGTGCTCAGGTCCTGCTTGTGCGTTTTCCACAGGCATCTAGTTGGCCACTGTGAGAACAGGGTGCTGAACTAGATGGGCCATTGGCCTGATCCAGCAGGCTCTTCTTATGTTCTTATGCTTTTAATCCTTGCTTTTGAGCTTCCCTTATAAATAATACTCCTAGTTGCAGACTGGGCAAAATAGTTTCATTGCAGGTGGCTGTGACTCAAAGTACTTTCCAGGTTAGTTTCAGACAATTTGTCTGTTTAGCACTCTAACCACAGCACTGCACTGTAATATAGTATTTCACAGTTTGGGTGCCACAATGAAAAAGGCCCTGTCCTATGCTCCAACCAAGCATGCTTCTGAGGGCAATAGAACATAGAATACTGGCAGGCTCATGTGGGAAGAGACAGTCCTTCAAGTATCCTTACCCCAAGCTCTTTAGGGTGTCATAGATAATAACCAGCACTTTGAACTGTTCCTGAAAATGAAATGAAATAAATAAATCTTGGTTTTGAGGACAGTACTTCTGGCTCCAGTGACAGCTTCATCAGGGGTGGGACGCTAGAGAAAGATACCTTCAGAGGGGTGTCTCCCTGGGCACACACACCACCATGTCTCCATCACTGTTCCTGCTGCCTATGTGCTTGCCTCTCCCTCGAGGCCAAATTGATGCCAACTCCCATACAGAGAGGACAAGCCATGAAGATGTTACTGCTCCTTCTCTTTGCTCTTTCAGAGGTAAAAGTGCCCAAGCATGCCCATCCCTATGCAACTCAGTACTACGGCCCTTTGTACACCATCTTGCGCCTGAACATGTTCAAGTCAGGTCTCTTGTTTTTGCCAGTTTTAATTCATTTTACTTCATATATCAGCACATAAAGGGGAGGGAGGGGGAGAAGGCAGCAGGAGAACAAGGGGTTAAAAACCACAAAGTACATCCCAACCAAAGCCAGAATTCACCAGCTGACTCTAGAAGGGTGTCTCAAAAGTAGGACAGTGCTAAAGAACCAAAGACAACACTGTGATTAATTTCAGCACAGTCATAGAATCATAGAATAGAATCATAGAATAGTAGAGTTGGAAGGAGCCTATAAGGCCATCAAGTCCAACCCCCTGCACAATGCAGGAATCCAAATCAAAGCATTCCTGACAGATGGCTGTCCAGCTGCCTTTTGAATGCCTCCAGTGTCGGAAAGCCCACTACCTCTCTAGGTAATTGGTTCCATTGTTGTATCACTCTAACAGTTAGGAAGTTTTCCTGATGTCCAGTCGAAATCTGGCTTCCTGCAACTTGAGCCCATTATTCTGTGTCCTGCACTCTGGGACGATGGAGAAGAGATCCCGGCCCTCTTTTATGTGACAACCTTTCATGTACTTGAAGAGTACTATCATATCTCCCCTCAGTCTTCTCTTCTCCAGGCTAAACGTGCCCAGTTCTTTCAGTCTCTCCTCATAAGACTTTGTTTCCAGTCCCCTGGTCATCCTTCTTGCCTGCCTCTGAACCTGTTCCAGTTTGTCTGCATCCTTATTGAAGTGCGGAGACCAGAACGGGAGGCAGTATTCAAGATGAGGCCTAACCAGTGCTGAATAGAGGGGAACTAATACTTCACGCAATTTGGAAATTATACTTCTGTTAATGCAGCCTAATATAGCATTTGCCTTTTTTGCAGCCACATCACACTGTTGGCTCATATTCAGCTTGTGATCAACGACAATTCCAAGATCCTTCTCACATGTTGTATTGCTGAGCCAAGTATCACCCATCTTATAACTGTGCATTTGGTTTCTTTTTCCTAAGTGTAGAACTTTGCAAAATCTCAAAAAATGAGATAAGATTAGTTTGCTTACAGACTGACTGCTTTATAATCTGCTCCAGAGTTTTTCCAGGGATTGATATTAGGCTTACTGGTCTGCCTGGTCTGTAGTTCCCAAGTTCCTCATTTTTGCCTTTTTTGAAGATAGGGACAACATTAGCTCTCCTCCAGTCATCCGGCACTTCACCAGTCCTCCATGACTTTGCAAAGATAATAGACCGCGGTTCTGAGAGTTCTTCAGCCAGTTCCTTCAATTAGGATGCAGTTTATTGGGCCTTGCCAATTTGAACTCATTCAAAGCGATTAGGTATTCCTTGACCATTTGTCCATCAATCTCAAGCTCCAATCCTGCCCCTTCTACTTCATGTTTCCTGGGAAGGTCATAGACCCATTTTAGTTAGAAGACTGAGCCAAAGTAGGAATTGAGCACTTCTGCCTTTTCTTTGTCATCTGTTGTCATTTTGCCATCCTCATTGAGTAGAAGGGGAGGGAGACACAAGTGTTATCAAGGGCTTTCAAAATGGATGGGACCCAGTTTAGGGAACCCCCTTAGTAGATTCTGACCACTAATGGGTTAACCTTCTCTCCAGTATCAACTTCGGCTAATTGCTGTGTCACAATCACAACCACCATTTGCCAAAGCTTTGTTGCCAAGGACAGAAGGGGAGGGGGATAACAATGTGCTAGGGAATTTCTATACCTTAACCTCTGGATTTACCACAGCATTTAAAGGACATTTTCCCACTCACTTTAAAACAAGAGACAGCAAAACATAGTAAGAAAGAAAAGGAAATTACACTCATTCCAGTTACATTCAGAACTTGGCTACCTGCTTCCCTGTTGTTCCTGCAACCCTTGCTGCCCGCTTGATTCTCCACCAGTTTGTTACGACATGTGCTCTTGGGAACCTGAGTGTGTGCATTTGCCACCCTCATGTCCCATGAAACACACCTCCTTGAGAGGAGGGGATCTTTTGCTAGGGATAAAACAAGCGCTTTGCCCTGAAATGTGCTTAAATGGTGTATATATTTAACCCAAGAAATGCAGGTCCAAACCAAAATAAAGCAAAGCTTGATTTTATTGAGAGAAAGAGTAGGAAAGCATTACAGAATTACTTGGGTGCGTGGCAGCATTTATCATTAATATCCTAACCCATTCATAACTTTAAAGTTAAGAAATCAAAGGACCCTATTACTATAAGAGGTGAAAGGTAGGAGAGATTACCTATACTATGCCTGGAATGGGCGGTTGAATACAGCTGAAGCTATGTGGAAGAGCTCTGATCCAAAACCAGGAAGGAATCTCTTGGTCTCAAGGTTTTGCACCGAGACCCAGAGTCTCCCCGGTTCTGTCCCTGCAGTTCTTGATGCGTTCCTTGAGAGCGTAATACACGTGTGTGGGAGCTCTGATGTTCCTCAGCCCCCCTTCCTCTTTCTTCCTCTCCTCTTTTTCTACCTTCAAGCCTCGGTTTTAAAATACTTTTTCCTCTCTCCCCCTCCTGCCAAGGAGGGTATGAAAGTCTGGTGATGTTGTGTATGTGTGTGTGTATCTCTAACTGACCCTGAAAACTAAGGCTCCTAACAAACAATGGGATTCACTGTGGGTGAGGGAAATTTGCCAAAGGACAAGATAACAATTATGCAGAACATTTATGCCATAGCTTTAGTTTTGTATCTTAATTTCTGCCCTTGTTACTCTTCGCACAAAACCTCGTGGGAAAGCATAACCAGCCATACCATTAGGTGGGGGTGTGGGGTGGGAATTGTCGTTTAGCAGGCTCCATGGCCCTGCCTCGTAACACTGTGCCACAATTTCTTTTCTCTGTCTTTTACTATGGACATACCTGAAGAAAGCTTTTTTGTTGCTTTTAGCATCTCTCACTAGCCTCAGCTCATTCTCAGCTTTAGCCTTCCTGACGCCATCCCTGCAATTCCATGATACCTGCCTGTACTCTTCCTTTGTGGCCTGGCCTTCTTTCCACTTCCTGTAGGTGTTCTTTTTTGTTTTCAGGTCATCTCTAAGCTTTTTGTGAAGCCACATTGGCTTGTTGTGCTGTTTTCCCCCTTTTTTCTGTAGGAGAACTTTTCTCCTTGGGATCTTTTGCTGGGGGTCCTTGAATAAAATTGGAAGACACAGGCTTGGAGCAAAAATGTAGGCCTTTATTCTTACAAGCATATGCAGGGCCAGCCTCCCAGGAACATCCAGGAAGGACTACACTAAGGCACTGTGTGCAAGATCTTTTATAGAGTACAGTTACAGCATGTGACAATGATTTCACCAATCTTATGAGTTGCTGCCCACCCAAACCAATCAGAAAGTATTAGCTAACTCCAGTGGTGATTCCAAACTTCTGTCCACTTTGTTAATATCTCCATTGTCTTACTGTCTTTTCAAGACTAATGAATTTTGGTTCTAGTTGGAACAGTTACTACTGTGAATATGTTTTCAAGCACACCCAGTACATTCCATATGCCATTCTTCCATTTTTTCTGATCAATCAGGCTGACCCTGGTACATCTGGAAATATTTTGGACAAGTTCCTTGTGTTAAGTTTTGCCTTAACTCAGGGTGTTTGTGAATGTATGAGCACCCCCAGTTCTATTCCTTTGCCATCAGGGTTCCTATGTCCTTATACTTTCTTAGAAATCCCATTTCCTTACTTATAAAATACATAGCTCATGAAAGAGGATTTTATTTAAACCCCTGAGCTACATAGTGAAACCACACAGACTAAGGAAAACTGGGTGACTCTAGCTAACTAATATCTTTTCAGTCTCAGAAATATAAAGGCAGGCAAATAGGCCACCCCAGATGTACCCTTTTCTTAATGAAAACACACTTATAAAGTTGTAAATTTTATACACATAATACTACATTATTAAAATCTCACTATTTCTCTTCATTAACACATTTGATTATGCTATAAAACTTTTCTCCTTTAGATGGCATTCAAGAATCAAACATTGGCAATCCCTACTTCTTCTCACAATATGAACGCTCCTTGATTCCAAACAATAAAGTAATAATCTCAGCCTAGTCATGTACCAGCCGATTTGGCAAGAAAACAGGAGATCGCTGTGACCTGTTGTCAATGGCAACAGGTGTTTTACCTACACGTCTGAATTACATATTAAGATTCAGAGTTCCCTATAACAGGCCTGAAGTTCAATATTTAACTCCTTATGATTATAAAAGAAATGTGCCTTCTTAATATCTATGATTATGTGTGGATATATAGAATTCCCCATTATTTCCTTGTTGGAATTGCTTGCCATTGCACTTTTAGAATTTCCTTTTTTAGAAACTCCCACCCATCTTGGACTCCTTTTCTCATTAGGGTGGCTTGCCATGGAACAGTACTTACAATTGTTCTGAGTTTATTAACTCAGTCCCTACAACCCTCTTGAAAAAGCTGGATGTTTTTGAGCACTAGTCCTTTAAACCTTGTGAGGATTTTTCATTTAATACTGCTGTGGAAGTAGTTTGTTTTTTAAAAAAAGAAAGGTATACTAGTTGAAGCTATAGTCGGTTTTGAAAATAACATTACAGCTCAGACTGCCTTAGACAAAAACCTGTGTTCAAGTGTCTCTTCTGAGCTACTATAAAAGTTAGTATATTCATTATTACTCAAAATTTTCATAGTTCTCAGCTGTAGAAAGGTAGTTTGAGTGTATTTTGCCTTCTATGCTTGTATGAGTTGGAAGATACACCTCTAAAACACATTTAAAAGGAAAAGTGACACCAGCCCAAAGGATCCATCCTTTAGATGCTTTCCTATAAAGCAGGCTGGTTGCAGGAACAATAACTGTAAACTGCTGTTAAATAATTTATAAAGTACTACCTGCCCAGTAGATGAGTAGTGTTTCATAACTATATTGTAAAGAAGATGCTCTGGCTATATTGTTGTTATAATATGCTCCTACAAGTTCAGCAAAAATTATGTGGGTGATCTCCTATTTTTTAAAAAAGAATAAACCTGAACATATAAAGCCATATCACTGAGTGGATAGCATGTGACAGTGGATGCCCAACTCTTGATTATTTGAATACTCCAAGTTGTATACTTGGGATATTAACTCAGGAAACAAAAACTAGAAGCAGATGTTTACTTGATCCTGTCATTACCATTTATTAGGTTGCAGACAAAGTCCATCCTGTTCTCTTGATTTACCTTTTATGGTATTTGCTACCCCTTTTAAAATAATGATTGTTTTAACTGCCCCTTGGTAAAATTATGTTTTTGTTTTGTTTCATCTGCTGATTTGTTGCTGATTTATTCTGTGGTTTTTTTACTATATTTTTTCATTGATTTGCTTTTACAGTTTTATTGGAAACCACCTCAAGAGGTTTGTTAAAAAGTGAGATGCTGTAAATCCATAAATTTAAAAAAAATGAATTAAAAAGTGATAGCTGAATTGAAGGCTTGTTTTAACATATACTAATAAGCACCGGAATGTCTACATTTTAATTTTGTTTCCACTCTAAGAAAATATGAAGAGCTCTCCTGGGTTAGACTTAAAGGCCTATGTAGCCCAACATCCTGTTTCATAAAGTGGTCAACCAGATGCCTCTGGGAAGCCAACAGGCTGGATATGAGAGCAATAGCCCTTCCCTTCTGTTGTTCACCTGTGACCAGTATTCAGAAGTGTTATGATTCTGGACGTAGCCTGTAGCCAT
This sequence comes from Rhineura floridana, assembly GCF_030035675.1. NCBI lineage: Eukaryota > Metazoa > Chordata > Lepidosauria > Squamata > Rhineuridae > Rhineura > Rhineura floridana. Next base: position 291,265,942 of record NC_084480.1, read on the forward strand.
CACGACTAGTACCCACAGGTAGCCTTATCCTCCTTGAAATTGTCTAATCCCTTTTTAATTAAGGCCACCACATCTTGTGGCAGTGAATTCCATAGTTCAACTACGTGCTGTTTGAGTCCTGTTGAATTCAATAGGGCTTACTCCCTAGTAAGCGTGTTTAGAATTTCAACGCAACCAAGCAGTTGAGTTAATATATTTAATGTCTTGTCTTGCAACCCTGTATGTTAGACTTAGAGTTGAGTCCTTTTCAAGTAACTGCACATGATTTCAGTCATGTGAAGGGAAAGAATGGGGATGCAACCCCTGGACCTGGACTTCATTTTGGTGCTACAGTTTAGAACTAGCAATATTAAAACTGTCCCCCTCCCCAAATATCACTAGCCACTGGCAAACCTCTCCCAGGTCATTGCTGTTCTCATAGCCTTTGTAAAATATATTAACTTACATTGGGGGCTAGAAACTTGCTTTCATTAAAATATAGTCAATGCACTGCATTAGAAGATGAGTAATGTCTTATATCAAAGTTAAATATTGCGCAGTAGGTTTGCTGAACTGAAATGCAAATGCCTGTCTCCCAGACCCTGATTAGACGATGCTGACATGAACTAAAAAAACTTCCTTGGCACTGTCAGGTTTTGCTTGTGCAGTGTGTTGTTATGAGATTGTACTCTGCTGCCTTGGGTGGTCACTGCCCCTTGGTCTTGTCTCTTATTTAGTCTCTATACACTGCTGTTTTTGAGTTAGCCTCACTATCACCCTGAACCAGGTGAAGCCAATTACAGCCAATGCACGCAAAAATAAACTAATAAGCAAATTTATTGTCTCCTATCTTCCAGTGATGTGAGAATGAGCAACAAGATCCTAGTCCATTAGGGTTTCTTTGCTTCTTAAAGATAGCTTCATCTTCTGTCAAAATCAAGTAATAGAACCTCCCATTGACATCAGAGGGACAATAATCAAACTGTATCTGTAAAGTGGGGCAAGCATGACTCCCAGATTTTGAGAGGTCCTTGGGCAAGATATCCTTGTGAAGGACAGCGACACCCAAGCACCAATCCAACAGGGAAGCTCCCTGGCAACGGGTGACCTGTCATACTTTTCTTCCTTCTTGCCATCACCCACTTATTTGTTACCTAGGGCAGGCTTTCCCAACCTTTTGGTCCCCAGATGTTGTTGGACTACAACTCCCATCTGCCCCAGCCAGCATGGCCAATGGGCAGGAATGGTGGGAACTGTAGTCCAGCAACATCTGGGGAGGCAAAGGTTGGGAAAGGCTGACCTAGGGCAAGGAGTGCAGGATTCCCATTGCCTTACAATGGTCTACTCCGGAACAAGGGGGTTGCCACTCAAATCTCAAATTTCCTGCCTTGCAACTTCAGCCCATCACCACTCCTGATCTCCCAGGCACTTTAAACCAATGACATAGCCCAGATGTCCTTTGAAATGGGTGGGTGGGTGGAGGAGATAAAAAGCCCTTGAGTGAGTCCAGAAACCAGTGCAGCCCTGAAATCCAATTAAGCAGTTTATTTAAGGGGACTATAAAAAGGGAGGGAGAGAAAGAGTGAGCATGGTCTATCAAATGGGAAACAACAGACTAAACCAGCGAACTGGTCTCACTGGTCCTATACTAAGCAAAGATGGCAAAACTTACTCTTACGGTCGCCTCTGACATTGGTAGCTCCTGGAGTTGCAGGCTGAGGGACAAAGGAATGCAGGGACGATATATTTATTTGCGCTCAGGTGGCTTTAAGCGACAGGTTGCTAGCCCCAGCCAATCTCAATGTGGGCGCACACATCAGTGAAGTGAGCTTAACACTTTAAGTTGGGGATGTAGAAGTGGTCCAACTTCCCTGGTAGACAATAATATTTCCTCAACTTGTGTATTAGAGGGGAGAGGTGATTTCTCTGCTTGAACATGATAGAGGACTAGATACACTGAATAAACCTTAAAGGGATAGGCTAGGACAAGGCAGAACCACACCATATCCACAAGTGGGTTTTCCTTCCTGGGTACATACCCCTCTTCCTCACAGCTGTTGCTGCTGTCCCTTTGCTTGCTCTCCCTCGGGGTCAAATTCACAGAAAGAGGGGACATGACATGTAGAGGTTACTGCTCCTTGCTTTCTTAGAGAGGCTCCAGTGATTGGTAGTGGGGCCCCTACTGGGGCCCAGGGCTTGGCAGTTGCCCAAGTATGCCTACCTCTGATGCCAGTCCTGAATGTAGTCATTTCTAAAGGGAATGGTAGTCCCCCTCAAGAGATAAGCCACCCTTTCCCCCTTTTCCCTGTTGTTTTGTTTGGAGTTATGGGCATTTAACAAGATCAGGACAGAGTAGTGTGGAGAGGTAGGCTATATCAGAAAAAAAACCAGTAGCAAGACTCGAAATATAATAGATTTCTTTTCTCTCTTTTAAATGCAGCCTTACTATGAGACAAAATGTATCAGGGTATTCTTTTTTACAGCTGGACATAGTGGCACTTATAGAAAACAATAAAAGTTATACTGACAGACATGGTATAGAGCAAAGTGACAGGGTTTTGTTTTAATAAAGCAATTCTGGAGATTTTATATAACACATGGAGAGAAATAAGAAGCAGCCAGGCCACTGGTTTTACAGCAGTGGTCTAATTCAATGCTGGAGGAATGTGAAACCTTAGAACTGTACCCCATTTTCTCTTTTAACGTTATTTCATCACCCCAAATAGCTATTATCGCATGGATGGTCACTATTTTGTTTAGCAGTCATTCACAAGGCCACAATGAAAGGGTTTATTATTGTTTTTAAGTGTCTAAAACTGAGTTCAACACCTCTCAACTGAGATTCATAATAATTAGAACACATTATAAAATAAATATTTAATGTAAAAAAAGACAGGATTTAAACACCACAGAGTTTCAAGTCCAGACCCCATATACTTCTGGTTTCAGTTTAAGATGCTGTTGTTGTTATGTGCCTTCAAGTCGATTAAGACTTATGGTGACCCTATGAATCAGCGACCTCCAACAGCATCTGTCATGAACTACAGATCTTGTAAGTTCAGGTCTGTGGCTTCCTTTATGGAATCAATCTTGTTTGGCCTTCCTCTTTTTCTACTCCCTTCTGTTTTTCCCAGCATTATTGTCTTTTCTAGTGAATCATGTCTTCTCATTATGTGTCCAAAGTATGATAACCTCAGTTTCATCATTTTAGCTTCTAGTGATAGTTCTGGTTTAATTTGTTCTAACACCCAATTATTTGTCTTTTTCGCAGTCTCTGGTATGCGCAAAGCTCTCCTCCAGCACCACATTTCAAATGAGTTGATTTTTCTCTTATCCGCTTTTTTCAGTGCCCAACTTTCACATCCATACACAGAGATCGGGAATACCGTGGTCTGAATGATCCTGACTTTAGTGTTCTGTGATACATCTTTGCATTTGAGGACCTTTTCTAGTTCTGTCATAGCTGCCCTCCCCAGTCCTAGCCTTCTTCTGATTTCTTGGCTATTGTCTCCATTTTGGTTAATGACTGTGCCAAGGTATTGATAATCCTTGACAAGTTCATTGTCCTCATTGTCAGCTTTAAAGTTACATAAATCTTCTGTTGTCATTACTTTAGTCTTTTTGACGTTCAGCTGTAGTCCTGCTTTTGTGCTTTCCTCTTTAACTTTCATCAGCATTTGTTTCAAATTATTACTGGTTTCTGCTAGTAATATGGTATCATCTGCATATCTTAAATTATTGATATTCCTCCAATTTTCACACCTCCTTCATCTTGGTCCAATCCCGCTTTCCGTATGATATGTTCTGCTCAAGATGCTAATCCTCACCTAAACATCCCTTCACAAACAAAAAATGAGAAGAATAGTGCCTGTACATTTTGTCTAATATCTCAGGTCCTACAAATGCTAGAAATGCACTTTTTATTTTTAAATGAAAGCTGATAATGCGAGGACAGACTATAGCGAATTCAGGGGAGGCAACTGTCCCCTCCCCTTGGATGCCCGTGGTCCCAATACCAATCCTTGGGGGACTCTACTTTCCACATCCCTCTATTGGGAAAGCTTCCCATTTATTCCTCCTCTCGGCTTCCTGTTCCTGATCCATAAGAGGACTTCTTCTTATTCCATGGCTGCTACACTTACTCTTTATGAAAGTCTACACAATGTCAACTGGATCGCTTCTATCTATAACAGGATTGGGGAACTAGATATGACTGGAGGGGTGGATCCTTATCTCCCCCTCCATAGGCCAAGTTTGCAAGGTTTACAGAAGTATCATTTGTGTACATATGCACACATACACATATTTATTCTTCAGGGGATGTAGCATGTGATCTAATACAAAGATAAGAGGTTATCAGAAGTGATGTAGGATGACATCTGATTTGTAGCTTATTGACATTTTAGTAAGGAAATAATGCTGGTTTGCTGGGAGCCAGTGCAGAAGTTTCAAATGCCTGCCAGTATGTTCATTAACCCTAAGCTCTTCCTGAAGACTCATTTGAAAATGTCACTGGTAGAGAATAAACAGATGAAAGGCTATCCTAATTATAGTCTGGTATTCTAGACAATTGGTTGCTGATCCTATCCAAGTAACAGAGAGAGAGAAAAGAAAGGACCAAGCATATGCATGTGAAAATTATATTTTAATAGGGTTTTTTTTTTTACAACATGAAAACCATTTTTTAGAAGCATCATAATAGTCTATCCAATAAAATTCTGCAGAGTTGCAGCTTGCACATTTGATCTCTTTAGCCATTTATCCTCTGTTTCCAGTATATTCATGTCATGGAAAAATATATAAAATTTAACAGAGGAAGAAACTTCAGAGATGTAATCTGCTAATAAGATGATCTTGCAGCCACATTTTAGAACAGCTTCTGTTGTTTCAGCAGTTATCATTGTCCTATCGCCCAGTTCTAATCTAGAACAATATTTTCCTTTATTTTATAAATAATTAGTATATTTACCACAAACAAGTTGCTTACAGAATTAAGGCTTATAATTTGCAGATGTTCCTTGGGTTCATGATCCATTTGAACGCCATAAATGATGATTGATTGCCTCAGCATCTTATATGGAGTAATAAAACCAATAGAACCTCCCCACATTTAAAAGCCAAGAAAGTTGATCTAATTTTAATAATGTTTATTGTATTGTTGATTGTATTTTAATATTATTTTGTTATTCATTGTATTTTTATACTATTTTATGTTCACCGCCCAGAGAGCTATTGCTAGTCGGGCGGTATATAAATTTAATAAAATAATAATAAATAAGAAAGTGTTGAACAAATGACAGAGACATTTAAGTGAACAATTACTGAATTATAAAACACAGTAGCCCTTTTCAGTGAGCTCAGTCCTAATTAGAATTGCATGAGTGGGAGAGTAGAGTGAGGCCCATTGGCCTTGCGTCCTCTGTTATGTTGTTGTATGGTGTTGCATTCCTCCATGAATTGGAGGCAGTGGACACTAGTGGCTCTGATGTCAGTGGGGCAATGAATCAGTGATCAGCACCTGGGACAGCTCCTTGAAAGTTCTGACTAAAACCCCTGGCAGACTGACATCAGAGCCACTAGCCTCCACTAGTTGCAGGGTTAACATTTGCAGTGAGGACCCTGCTGCACCAAGTGTAGGCTCTGTGCATGATTTAATGTCTGGCATAGATCAGGGTTCCAGTGTGTGCTGGGAACCTACACGACTAGAAAAGGCTCCCTGCTGCAGAAATGACCCATCCAGTGCATGGATGGCTATGGAGCTGGGTGACAGGAAGATGTGACAGAGGAGATAGAGGCAAGGTGCTTATTCCCATTCTCCTTCTCAAACAATTTTTGTCCACCTGGGGAGTTCAATGACTGGAGGGGGAAAAAGAGACAATCCCCCCAGTCCCTGAAAATATTACACTTTTTGCCTCCCCCCTGCTTTTTCTCTTCCTTTTTCTTGCTATAACCCACCTTCCCAAATATTGTTATAATCTTCCCAAAGAGTTATAATCAGAACTTTCACCTCAGTGCACCCTACAGAGCCACAATTGGCTACACTGAACCTTTTGCTCTGTGAACAGGAGGGGAAGGCACTTTTGGTTAAGCTGCCCTATGTTCATGTACTGTGGAAACTGAATGAACCATGCAGTTATGCCTGAGTAGGGGTGGAAGAGAAAGTCAATTCAGTTCACATTTAAAGGCAAATCGATCAAATTCACAATTTCTGAAACAATATGAGAACCAAAACATAGCCATCCTTACAACTTCACACTTAGCTGGAGTTTGTGATATACCGTAGTTCTCCAAGCAATGTTTAAAAAAATGCATATATTAGGGGAAAGTGTGCATAAAAATGAATAAAATAATATACAAAAATGCATTATATTAGGGGAAATGGCTTGCAAAAAGTGGTACATCAGTCAGAACCGCATACAACAATATGTTTACTAGGATAATTTTACACTAAAATGTTGTTGAATTTTCTTGAAGATTTTTTTTTTAAATCACAAACTGATGTGCACATGGAGAGAACTGAATTTAAAACTGGAAAAATGAGTAATTAAGAGAACAGAAATTCCATCCTTATGCCTGAGTGAAGAAGAATCCATTATCAGCAGCTGAGTTCATTGTTTTAACCAGCTTTTTTTTGTTGCTCTGTGGATTTACCATGTGTTTGCAATATTACATGGACGGTTCTGTGCCATACAACACAACTGCTATCTACCATCTGAGGTATTTTCTCCAGCAGATATGAATGAACACAGTCTGAAAGAGAGATTTACTGTGGAGAGAGCAACAAAAAATTTGATGAAGTGTATCATCCACATGTTTTGGACTACCAGTCCCATCAGCCTCAGCCAACATGGCTGCTGTAGATGGGGCTGATGGGAGGTCCCAGTTGGGGGAGCCCTCATCAAATGAGTCCTTATCAGAGGAAGACCAGGAGACTCCAATCTTGGACCCAGCCCTGGCTGAAGCTTCATCTGAGGGTGAGGAGTCAGGGTCCTATGATGAGGCCCGGGACAGACTGTCAGCACCCAAGGCAAATTCAGCCTCTGACATTGAGGCTGAAAGGCCCCCAAGCCCAAGAGAGAGGTGTTGCCTCTAATGCCAGATGGAGACCCGCCCCATTTGGAGGAGTGCCCAGCCACAGGCCCAGACTCCTCGGGAGTAAAGGACTCATTTATCATCATCATCATCATCATCATCATGATCATCATTATTAATAATTACATTTGTATACTGCCCCATAGCCGAAGCTCTCTGGGCAGTTTACAACAATTAAAAACATTAAAAACAAATATACAAATATACAAATTTAAAAACACATTTTAAAAAACAATTTAAAAACACAAGCTAAAATGCCTGGGAGAAGAGGAGAGGAAAGTCTTGGGTGTAAAGGGTTGGCTACAGGTGATCAATGGGAGTCTGCTGAGGTTTGGAGTATCGTTCAGCAGCTCCAGCATAAAAACCCCAGTGCTACACTGGAAAGGCTGCTGGAACAAAGTCTGTATATCAGTTCTGTATCTGTAGCTCTGCTGTTGACTCCAGACCTGACCTTGGACTATTCTGGACCTGTCTCTTGCTTTCCTTCTGAGATGTGTTGCCCACAGACTGCATGGCTGCTGACCCTGGATGCTCTGAACCGGCTTTGTGCATGAACCCTTTGTTGTTGCGATGGACTCTGGTCCCTGACTTTGGACTGGCTCTGGATATTGCCTTGGTGTTGCCCTCATTTGTGTTCTGCTGGGAAGTCTCTTGTCTCTTTAGGAGCCTGATGAGAACAGGACATTTGGAGACCATCAAGTTGGGGAAGGGTTAGACATATGAATAACAATATATCCTACCTAAAACAGAGACTTAGAATTAACATATAGAGAATGGTCTGAAGACGTATGAGATGGTTGTATCACTGAAGCAAAGCAAATGAAGGCCAGTGTCAAGATGGGAGAATGGGAATCCCATTTATTCTTACCTTCTTAGATGAAGGTAGGATTACAATGTACACATTAATGTAATACAATCATCTCCAATTATGAAGGGAAAAAGTCACCATGATCACATTACAGTGCAATGACACCAGGCCTGCCCAAGGAGAAATGTTAGGTTTTCCTCCCAAATAACTGAGAAATGAAAGATGTGAGTAGATCTCTTTTTTTCCTTAGCCAATAACCAAATATATGTTTGTATATAATCCAGCTCCTGAATTTTGTAGACATTCATTTAGAGTCATGCTGGGGATGTTATATATTTTGCTATTGTTGTGCTACTTGGATTTGTTTGCTGTCCTGTGTGTTTCTTTTGAAAATTAGGCAGGATATAAGTTTTTTTAACACCTAACAAATAAAGACAGTGGCAAAATGAGACTAATATTAAAGGCTATTGCAATGCTTAATAGTTAATCGTGATTTCAAGATATAAATGCTGCAATAATGTTTAAGCTGTAATCCTACACACACTTTCCTGGGAGTAAACCCCACTGAACACAGTGGGACTTACTTTTAAGTAAGCCTGCATAGGAGTGCATCCTAAGTATAGTAAGCTGGATCTACATTACAGATGATCCTCAGGACTAAGGACTTTTCATTCTGGACTTGGGAGAGTGTTCAGCAACCATTGGATGAAAGGGATATAGAGGAATGTTTGAAGAAACAGTCAGGCAATCTCTGCTAACAGTTCGAACCCCATCATGGATCTAGGAAGTCCTTCCAATGTTCCCAGGGCAGATTTTTTTCTCATGTCCTCTGAAAATATGGCTTTTCTACCTCTAACCATGAATTGGTACAGAATGCTTCTGTTTACAACCATTCCTGAACAAAACCTGCATATTTGGCAGACATTTAAATGTGCATATTATACAGCCTGACCTTGTGCATATTTACTTAAAAGTTAATTCCATTTATTTCATTGGGACTCTACCATTGAGTATGTTTAGGATTACACCCATAATCTAATAACACCATAAGGGTTGTCTGTTTGTAAAATATAGGGCTATTTTATTTCAGAGATATGGACTGGTAGTTTTCAGATAATGTTCTTGGGGGAATCTGTGATTTCTTGGAAACTTTTCAAGTTCCTCATTCTTATCAATAATAGATGAATTGAGTGTGCACCCCAAAATCTGACCCCCAAATCCCCTATAATTTTCTCCTATAACATACAAACCAACAAGAGTTAAAAACTGCAGAAATAAAACTGGTTTGGGAAGGGCTGGGAGAAAAGAAACGCTTTCAACAAATGTCAAAACCAGAATAGTGTTGGGGCTTGCTTCACTTCTAAAGGAAGAGAATTCCAGAGAATTGGTGCCACAACGTAAAAGCACAAACTCGAGTCCCAGCATCAGTAGTGTAGTGGCAAATTCAGAAGTGCAGGGTCCCTTCATGATAGTCATTCCACACCCCCTATTCTACTTTCCCTTGTCTCCCTTGCTGCCCTTCACTACAACAGACATTCCTAGGAGTCAGTCAGCATGAAAGGGGAGGCTTTGTGCTAGCTACTGAGAAGAGTCTTCTCAGTGGCTGACTCACCTCATTTCACTCTGATTGGCTCCAATCATCACAAAAGAACAAGGACCTTTCTCAGTGGCTAACATGCTCCCCTTTTATGTTGATTGGCTCTCACTTAGACTTGGCTGGTATCCTTCTCCCAAAAAAGTAAAGGGTCTACTACCCCCCCATGACCCTGATGACTACATCTCTGCCAAGCATGCTTTACCACAGGGCTGTGTGGCATCAGATCTCAATCCACAGATCCAAGGGGTTGGCCTGGGGTATAGGGATTAGAAGTGGCTTCCTAGATATCCTGGTCCAGAGCCATTTTTGTTCAAAGCATTTCCTGAAGGTAAACACGTGAGAGAATAGGGAACTTTTAAAAATACACAGAGCACAGCTGGTTAAATATTTGCATGTGAAACTTTGTGATACATCAATAAATGTGACTCTGTTGACATCCCTGATTGTATTCTAATTCTAGTTCTCCTTGCATCCTGTGGCAATAGCCTCCACTTTGATTTATAGGATCTCCACTGCTTTAAGCAATCCAGGGTTATTTATTATATGCACTATTTTACCAGCTTGTGCTGCAGCAAATAAATGTATCTGAAGCCCTGCTGTTCTGTCGGGCTAGAGGCTATTTGTTACGTGAACATCTCTATTTGGCTGTACTTTTACTTGTGATGTGTCTGTGTATAGGATAGTATATGATGTAATGCTCTCAGGACCATATTGTACTCATATTGATTCTGGCAACCTTTGTTGTGTTATGCATTTTTTAAAAAGGACGATTCAAAACAATACATTAGCTGGGATTAAAAATAGTAAGTAGTAGTTAGAACAATTTATTTCTAACAAGACTTCATGATATCTTCTCGTTGCTGCTCTTTGTCTGTTTCTGTACTCAGTATTGATTTGTTTTTTCCAGATGATTCCTCTTTCCGTGTTTTATTGTAAATAATGTATTGATGATTCACTGATGTATGACGCAAGGATGCATTTAAGATATAGTTAGAAAACAGACTTGTCTTTTTTTACCAATATTGGTGCAGCAGTTTATAGGTGCAGTGACTAAGAATGATTGGAGGAACTGAGCATCCCTGAGCCAATTTTCACAGCCGACGTGAAAATATTGCAGAAGGGGGACAGTTAGTATAAACGCATGCCCACATCCACACTAAACATAATATCACCTGCAAACTGAGAACGGCCAACTCACCAGTGGCTAGGAATGGCTGAACTGAGGCACTGGTAAAAAAAGATCTGTATTGAATATTAAATGTTCTGAACACTTCTAAAAGAGGCATCACAGGTGAATTGCCCTAGGCAGAACTTTCAGGGCTGGCTCCAGGTTTGAGGATTCCCTGGGCAAAATGTCTTCTGGTGAGGCTCCTCTTATGGGAAGATAATTTCTGAGTTTCTGTATTCATTTTTTTATGTTTTAATGTGTTTTTATTTTGCTGTTTTACTAGTTTTAGGATGTGTTTTTGTTTTAATGTCATGTTCTTTTTAGATTGTACGCTGCTTAAAGATTTTTGCAATATTTAGTATATAAATGCTTTTCTAGCTATATTTTTGTAAGCTGTCACGCCACCATTCAGCATGACAGCTGCATTCTCTGGGGGCGGTGGGAGCATGGCGGGTGTGAGGCAAGCAAGGACAGCAGACCAGCGGGCAAGTGAGGCAGGCGTGAGGCGAGGAAGCAAGCGAGGTGGGTCAGGCAAGCCATGGAAGAAGAGTCAGGATAGCCCGGGGTAGCTCCTTATCAACCATCCTGCTCTACTATTCTTGTCCCTTCTCACTGAGCCTCGGCAACAGAAGGAGAGGAGGGGAGTGGTGGGAGAGAACGATGGTTGCTGGGGCTCTGCCCTGGCCACTCCCCACAGTTCCTGTGTTGCTCGCCTCAGCCAGCAAGCCACCTCCCTCCTCCTCACAAGAGGAGGGGAGGAGAGAAGCTTAGCGACCCGTTTGGGGGGGAAGAAAAGAGGAATCTTAGCAACCCATTGGGGAGGAGGGTAACCTGTCTGGGAGTTCGTGTTTTTTGGGGGAGTCTGTATTTTTTTGGGAGTCCCTGCTTGATGACTGAAGCAAGCAGAGGGCAGAGCACCCTAGTGGATAAATATATAAATAAAGAACAATGCTCCAAGGATGACTGACAGTTGGCATTTTTAATTTCTCACAATGCCCCAGACTGCCCAACATAGTATTGTGCAGGGCATTCTGGGAAATTTAAAAGGTGACATGCAGACCCAGCCATCTGGTGTCTTGTGCTCAGAGCAAGAGTCAGTGCTGGCAGGCCTTCACATCTTGCTTGGTCATTTTCGTATTGCCAAACTTTATGTCAAACACACACACACACACACACAAACAAATATATCACTTGATGACTGCCATAGATAGCTATCACTGACTGTTAGCAGATGACAAGTAGGACTCACAATAAAATATTGCAGTGTGGAGTGCTCCTGTTCGGGGTTCCAGCCATACCCTCTCTCAGGATACTCCATTCTATTCCTCCTCCTTCGGTCTGCTGATACCTCCCTCTCATGCATGGGTTGGCACTCAAAGAAATGAGTTCACTATTAGTATATATCATGGTATATAATGGAACCTCCTTGTTGAGAAGCAGAAGATGGAAATGGATTGCCTTCAAGTCAATTCTGACTTATGGTGACCCTATGAATAGGGTTTTCATGGTAAATGGTATTCAGAGGTGCTTTACCATTGTCTTCCTCTGAGGCTGAGAGGCAGTGACTGGCCCAAGGTCACCCAGTGAGCTTCATGGCTGTTCATGGGATTCGAACCCTGGTCTCCCAGGTCATAGTCCAACACCTTAACCACTACACCACACTGGCTCTCTGAGAAGCAGTATATCTCTACATATCAGATACTGGGCCAAATAACGGGAAGAACTGTTGCCTTCATGTCCTAAGTGTGGGCTTCCTGAAAGCATTTAGTTGGCTGCTATTGGAAATAAAATGCTGAACCAGGTAGACCCTTAGGTCTGATCCAGCAGGCTGTTTTTACATCCACTGAAAGGTTCTGTGTCTCGCGTGCTGCTGAAATCTCTGTGTGGTTGCCGCATGTGGTGAACCACTGAACTTTAAGTGCCAAGACTTCTCAGTGAATGGTCATCCATGCAGACTGCTGCTGCTCTTTTGGCAGAGTATATGTGTGTATTAGGGTTGCCAGGTCCATGGCCTGAGACTGATCCTGTATCTTTAGGAGAAGAGGCCGCAACCAAGAGGTCTTCTGTATCTTTAAAAGTTGTGGAGGGGGGAGGGAGAATTCCACCTTGTGGTTTTTCCCATTACAGAGTTGCAAGAACACTTGCACTTGGCTGACTTTCTCTTCTCCTAAAGATACAGGATCAGTCTCAGGCCAATGACCTGGCAACCCTAGTGTGTATGTATGTATATAAATATTGCACAAACACAGCTGTCCACATTTTTAGACTCTCCATGGGGGTGTTGTTGTGGGATTGTCATGATGAGTTCCTGCACAACAAAATTTACCAAAATTTGTCAAAAGAAATTCAGAATCCTTAAGCACCTTCTCTCTCATTATGGAAACAATAAAAAGAAAGCATAAGCAAAACCTTGCTTTAATGCAGGTGTGGGGAACCTTTAGCTCTCCATATGTTGCTGAACTATGACTTCCATCATTCCCTGGCTACTGGCCATGCTTGGCAGAGCTGATGAGAGTTGTAGTTCAGCAACATCCAGAGGGCCAAAGGTCCCCCCCCATTTTAGGAAGGGTCCCAATCATGATCATTGTGGGTAACTCCCATGTTGTATTTAACTTACTTAAAACCCAGCCAGTACTTGGGCCATCTTTGTTCACTGGCCTTGGACCTGCATTGGTAATGGAAGTTTTTTTTCCCCCAGCAACAACTTCAGACTGCTTATACAGTATCACAGGTAAAGGAGTCAAGGACTCTAAAACATGAAATGAAACAATACACATATACAAATAATAGAAATAGAAATAGCAAATACAATCATCCTTTTTTTTAAAAAAAAACCCTCAGTGTATAAAGTACTAAAAGTCATAATGGAGTTAATGGTTGTACCAACTGTTTGACAACTGTTAAAATTGGATTGGGGAATTTTTCTCTATCTCCTATCTCTACGTGCTTTCTTTTTCTTTCTCTGTTTCTTATACAGACATATTTCCTACCTACCTCCTCTTTGCTATTTATAAATGGCTTTGTTATATGCTAAGATATTTATTTAGCTATTTTAATCACTTTTTTCTCTTTTCTTTCAATTTTTTAATTTTATCACTATATAGGCATATGATGAGATACTGCTGTTTTATCCGAACCACATGACAATATAGAAGTGTTTTCTGAGCTTTAACAAAAGAAAGACAGAAAGAAATTCAGTTCTGGAAACACCACGGAAGTAATATCTATGGTCATCTATCAATAATAAATAAAACTTGATTCATCCAAATATTTCAGTGTTTTTACAAACCACTCAGTCTCAGGACAACTTTAGGAGAGACACAGAAGAGTGATGATTGGCAGTCAACCTGCAATGTTCCAATTTGTGCAAGAAACATTTTTAATGGTTCCATCTTTATTTTTCATTTTTGTTAGTCTATCTTGGAATGTGTGTGCACACTGCATGTAGATTGCTGTGCGTGCCAATTGTGTGCCTGCATTTTGTTGCATTTACAGATGCTGGGAAGGGTTCAGCTAGCTGGGGCTCAGTAGTTTACTGGCAAATGCAAAAGTGCAGGGTCCCTTCGTGTTAGTCATAGCAATGTCCTTGCCATCCGTTTTTTGCTGCTGGATTGAGAATGAGAGCCTTGTGAATGCCTTCTTTCACATCAACAGATGTCCTTAGGATCCAATCAGCATGAAAGCGAAGAGTGTTCTCAATGGCTGATTCACTTCCTTTCACTCTGATGGGCTCCAATCAGCAGGAAAGGACAAGGAAGCAGGTTAGAAGACTCTTCTCAGTGACTAACACACTTGTCTTTCATTCTGATTTGCTCATAGACTGCTGGAGACACAGGGACCTCGCTGGGACCCTGCTCCCCAAAACGTAAGGTATCTAAGATCCCCTGAGACCCTGGACGATTACATCTCTGCTGGAGCTTGTGTGTGTGTGTGCATGGCATGCACTTAAGGCAGAAAAACAGATGTGTGTGCAGTCTTCACTCATTTTGATCTGCACATAGGTTGAACATGAGTTCCTACAAAAAAGTGTAGGAATTTAGTATCACTGAAGGATCTGTAAAAGGCTTGCTTATTTTAATACGGGTGGACTTAAATTCTGCATGTTTTGTGAGGTGTCAGCCTGGGGTGAATAAATGCTTCATCCTGACTCTTGAAGCCAACCAACAGATCCTTACTATTTACATCAGATAGGGATGGAAAGCAATGTCAGCTTCAATTCCTTCAGTTTCTCATTTTTCCAAACTTAAATTCAGTTCTCCACTTTTCTGCAGCAATTTGCAAATTTAAAAAAATCATTTTTTTGATTGAATTTCTCCTAATAAATAATAAACACATTTTTGTGTGCAGTTTTGACTAATGCACACACTTTTGCAATCAATTTCTCTTGATAGAATGGGTTTTGTATGTTATTTTCATTTATTCATTTTCATGTTTAATTTCCCCTAATATATGCCTTTTAAAAAACATTTGTTGGTTGAAGAACTGCAATAACAAAATTCAGATAAGGGAAAATTTCAAAAGATGGGTATGTTTTGGTTCTCATATTGTTTTGGAAACTGCAAATTTCAGCTTTAAATGTGAACTGGATCTAATTTCTTCCCCATGCCTAATGGCAGATCACCAGGAGGCTGGACTGATGGTATTCCTCAAAGGAGGGTTAGTAGTTTTGAGATAATTATTTCTAATGGCCACATATTGGAGCTGACTTGCATTTTTTAGGCCACAGTCCTTAACACACCTTGAAGTAAATCCCATTAAACTCAGTGAGGCTTCTGAGTAGACATATAGGATTGCATGTTAGGCCCACAGAAGGACCCAGTAGGGTCACCTCCTGGTCCTGTTCTCATGCATTTGGCAGCTGCCTTACATGCACAAATATAGCTGGTGAAACTTGGTTTGCTTGTTCTTTCATAGGGTTTATTCTGTACTTCTCAATGCAGACAGTCACAAGTCTGTTTACTTATGGCAATCAATCCTGTACTATTAATGAACTCGTTATCCAGCTATGGATCCTTATGGAACCAAAAGGGCACCATCCCCACTCAAGAGGGAGATATCAGCAGGCTCATCGAAGCCCCGAGGTCTGTATGAACAAACAAATTAATGAATTGATTTATCACAGAGCAATAGAACTGAATATACCATGCAACTCTCAATATTATGGGAAGAAATGTCCCTTAAGCAAAACAATACCAAAACTGCAAATCTTCCCGGGAGAGCTCTTAATAGGGGGAGAATCTCAACCTCCCCCTATTTACTCACTATACAGGCTACAATACAAAAGAACATGATTAATAGATTCAATTGCTTCAGCCTCCAGACAGACACAAATTGTCCTGGCCAAGCCCATTGGAATCAGACTCAGACCAGCTGGTATATTTTTCTCCGTTATGTTTAATGTGAAACTTCAGAGAACTTCATGGATCATCTTACAGGTTACACAGGATTCTGCATCTCTACACAGCATGACTACTCAAAGTTAAGAGATTGTCACAGCGATTACACACACACACACCTAATGCCCTTCAGTAGGTTTAGAATGCCCTCATTCTTATTGTGTGATGAAGGTATCACAGAACAGGAATGCTTGAGCGAGTGAACACTCTTCCTAGTTGTAAAAGTGGGGGCTGCCGCAGCTGTGTATGTGTCTGAGATGGTGGTGGCACCTAACTGAAATTATCCTCCTCTAGAGGACGTGTGTGTGGCAACAGTGACTGGGGGAAGGGGGGTAGGTGATGAGAAGGGGCTGTCTTCTGGTCAACCAGCATTCTCTCTGTTGGAACTGGAGTTTAGGGGGAGGAGCTGTTACTGTCAAAAGTGCTGAAGCCTTCTGCTTCAGAACCTCCTTGTTGTAAGCCACTGTGACCCTCTCCTGGGTCTCCTCCTCCTCCTCCTCCTCCTTCTCCTTCTCCTTCTCCTCCTCCTCCTTCTTCTTCTCCTTCTTGATCACTCCAGGAGAGCTCCATGGGGCTCATGAGATAAATGTTTGTTAATCAGGATCTTGTTAAATTGTACATTTATCAATGCAGAAAGCAGCACATTTAAACAAGCGGCCATCAGTGCTCTCTCCTAAATTTGGAGGCAGTGTGCAAATGTAAAGCTCTAATGATTCCATTATTTAGGGGACTGTTGAGGAGTAATGGAGAACAGGACTTGTCAGCTGCAGTTCTGAGATACTTTAGATCTAAGTTTACTAGTCTCTGCTTAAGAAGGAACTGGCCCTTTTTTCAACCATAATTGCTGAAAACTTCAGGAGAGATACCCAGCCTAAAAAGAAGTAACAAAAAATTTCAGAAGAAAAAAAAATCAAGGAAGATCCTCTTTAAAACACACACAAAGAAACGGACTGGTAAGGACTGAACATACTCATTGGCCACAGTGCTGGCTGTTGTGGAGGGGAGGGTTAAAATGGAGAAGGGGGAATTGAATGGAGCATCCTGAACATGGGTATGACTGGCTAGAATCCTCAGCAACATTTTTTTGCAGGCCCCACTTGTAAAAGCAATGAAGTACAACCAACCAAAACGCAACAGCCCAGTAATAAACGGAAAAGTTTTTAAGAACAGTAAAGCCCAAAGACAAAAACAGCAATGAAAAGAAGATCATTAAAAGAATATTAAATATCATTAAAAGCGTAAGAGAACACAATGGACCTTGTCTGGCTCATAAAATGTAACAGATACGGCATCAGTCTGGGGGAAGACTTATATATCTGGCTGTTACTACTAGGAATGGAGGAGAAATTTGGTTCAGTTTGCACTTTAATGATTCACACTTCCCAAAACAATATGTGAACAGAAATACAACTGTATTTGTAATTCGCAGTTCTCTGAATTTTACAATGCAATTCTTCAACTCAACAATGTGTACAAAATGTTTATATTGGAGAAAGTGTGCAAAGAGATGAATAGATTTGTGAAAATAACAGGAAAAAGTATATTGAAATTGCTTGCAAAAATGTATGTTTAAGGCAAAATTTAATCCAAACATACATACTTTAGGAGAAATGCACAGCAAAATGATGATGCATCTTCATGAAGACTTTTTTTATTTTTTTAAAAAAATTGCAAATTGATGGGAAAATGCGGCAAACTATTGCAATTTAAGATTGGGGAGAAAAAAGAGAAACTGAGTGAAACTGAAATTGACAGGTTTGTCCATCCCTAGTTACTACTCCATGGCTAGGGGAAAACAGCATTTGCCAAGCTGCGCTTTTAAAGGCACGTGTTGCAGGGGGAACAACAAAAAGTGGCAACCCTATTTCAATGTGGTTCACAAATCATTTTAGGGAAATGAAAATTTCACTCATCTCTGCTGTTGATTGCCCTTTCCTTTATGTGCAGGCTCATCTGTCCTCCTTGTTTCCTCCTCCCATGTACCCTTGTGGGTCTTCTAGTACCATCCTGCTTCCTGTGACTGAAACAGCCTCCCCCTCTCAATCTGTGAAAGCATCTCCCTTTGCTACTTCATATCTCTCCTTCACACTCCACAGTTTTTGCAAAGCCTTACTCAGAAACTCAATTGCTTCACTTTTACTGCTGCCCCAGTAGGGATGGGGGAGAAATTCAATTCAGTGTCATTTCAAGGTGAACCTAACTAAATTGCACTTTCCTAAACAATGGGAGAACTGAAACACACCCATCCTTCAAATGTTTCACTATTCTGAAGTTTGCAGTGCAATTCTCCGGCCATGTAATGTGTACAAGAATGCATATACCCTAGTAAAGTGTGCATAAAAGTGCATATATTCATGAAAATAACATTCAAAAATGCATTATATTAGGGAAAAATGTTTTGCAAAATTGTGTATGTTGAGCAAAATTGCCCGTAAACATGTAAATTAGGAGAAGTTTACATTAAAATGCTGATGTATTTTCATTAGGACTTTTATTTTAAAAAATCGCTAATGTGGACATATGGAGAACTGAACTTAACACTGGAACAATGGAAAACTGAGAGAAACTAATATTGACAGACACATTCCTAGTTTCCAGTGAGTCCTCATCCATCAAAAATCACATTGGGAGGCGGGGGCATCAGGAGCTCAAGGAGGAAGTGGAAACAAACTCCCCTTCTTATATTTATTCCCAATATCTCAGAATTTCTCCCTCCTTCCTTCTCTCTCTCTCTTTTTCTTGCAAAGTACTTAAAGTATCATACAGTGTAAAAATAAGTTATCCTACAGACAGGGTACAACTTGCTCCCTGTAATCTCCTATACAAGGCACATATGCAAATGACCACACACACACAACATAATCCCTTGATACTTGGTTCCTTTTTTCTAAAATAACCCCTACTTGAGAACCTTAGCACAGCTTCAAAGACTTCAAGCACAAGTTGTTGTTTTTTTAAAAAAGCATGCTGACAAATTTCAAATAGTTTAGGAGCGAATGTGTACAAGAGCTGTGTGCTGACGGAGTCTCAAAAGGAAGAAATGGTTTGATCACAGCAAAAGACTGACAGCCTGTACAAACACTGCAAGAAGCATGACCTTGCTCCAGAGAGTAGTTTGCCTGGAAATGCATTTTATAATGTCTTACATTATAAAGGAACTGATGCTATACTGGAAGGTCAAATAAGAGCATGTGGGAGTCTGTTGGAACAGTGCTAATGGGAATGTTTAGAACAACTCTGACCTCACCAATGCCTAAAAATCTTCAGTGACTACCAATTTATTTTGGCACACAATTCAAAGTGCTGGCCTTAACCTGTCAAGCCCTATAGTGATGGCCCATGGGCCCGATCCAGCCCTCAAACAATTTTTATGGCCTCCAAAGGTTTGGGCAGCAGCAAAAAGAAAAATAACAAACACCATAACATGCCAAACAACTGAACATCAGAAATGAAAACGTCACAAAAAGGAGAGGCATGAGGGCAGAGGGAGGGAGCAGGGAGGGGCTGGCTGGGTGGAGAGGGAGTAAGGGATTGTACCGTTGTAATAATGTGAGAACCCTAATAAACTATCGATAAAAGAAAAAGTGTCAGTAAAATAGACAAACAACCAATCTGGAGCACTTCAGTGTGGGGCAGATAGCAATGTGGTGGGGCAGATAGCAATGCAGTTCAGGGCAGATTAACTCCCTCCATGGCAGACTTCATGCAAGTCACCCCTCCCCCCCGCTCATCAGATCAAAACCTGATGAGTGGGGTAGGATTGGTTTCATCCCCATCAAGGTGAGGGTTAAACCTTTCTGCCAGCCCACTTTCTGGGGATGAAAATCACCCCTCCCTGCTAATCAGATGGTTGGTCTGATGAACAGAGAAAGGGCAATAGCACTCTGCCTCAGATGGTCAATATGATAGGGGGCTGTGTGCCTGATTCTTCTTTCCTGTTGAATCTTACTTCAACACTGCTGACGGGATAGCATCCTCTGCCACACCTAGGACAGCAGGGTAGATGAGGGGGCAGGATATTTATTTATTTATTATTTGATTTATATCCCACCCTTCGTCCCAGTAGGAGCCTATATCCCAGTAGGATAGGCCACATGGCAACAGAGGGGAATGGCGGAGGGCTCAGAAGGAACAGCTAGGGCCTGCTACTGATGCCTCTGAGCACCTCCTGCCTGAGATGGTTGCTTCGCTATGCCTAATGGTAGGGCCAGCCCTGTTTCTGCAGTTCCCGGGCAACTGTTCTTTCTTATTATCATTCCTTCTACCAGCAAATTCAGGTAGTGAGTGCTGGCAGGATCGTAGCCAAAATGAGGTCACTGAAAAAGAAGAGGTATTTATGAGCACACACAGGGGAACCCAGAGATTTGCAAAAGTACCCCCCACCCAAAAAACCACACCCCTAAGGGGGACAACTCCCTCAACAGATAAATGACAACAGCATGCTCAGTGAGCATCGAGGTGGGGAACGGAGCATAACAACAGAACATAGAGAGTGGAATGCCCAGCTTGGAGAAGATGGCTGACTGAAACCCTAAACAAGAGCAGTCCTTTTATGAAGGGGGAGCTGCATTGCAATATTTTGTTGCAGGCATCACTTATTAGAAAGTTTATCTGCAGCTTTCTCAGAATTATGCTCAAAGGAGCTCACAGAAACAGGAACCAAGGCAGTAATTTCTACAGTTGTCTTCCTGGGATGTAGTGAATGTAAGAGTATCTCAAAGGTAATGTCAGGTGCTGTTCCATGGATGCAGTCCTGTAGCCGGCCTTCCTTGTTAGGTGGGGCATTTGGGGGGGAGAGGTGCATAGCGCCAGCCAATCCACACACTCTCTCATTGATGGAGAGGATGTGAGGGCCACACCAGGGGAAGGGAAAGGCAGTGACCTTCCCTATCACTCCTCCATCCAGAGAGTGTGTTAACTCGCATGAATGACTTTTAATTTGTTGAATTGTCTCACCCTTTTTTGAGAGATTCCCCCAGGAACAGCAGACTCAACAGCTTGACTATACCTATAGCTACAGTCACCTTTCACCTGTGGTCTGTTCAGATTCTTCATGAACTTGACAGTGAGTTCCTGAGCTTGGCTTGAATGCTGCATTAGGTGTCTCAGTTTTAGATTCCACCTGAAAAACAAACTTGCCCATACTACAAGTTTAAGGAAGAGCAGAGAAAAAATAAATACTATACGGTGTGTTTGTTAACTTCTCCTTGAGAGTCACTCCTTCTAGTCTTGTTCTTGGCCTTTAGATTTTCCTTCCTGTTGGACAATCATGGGAAAACTTTTAAACTGGTGCTATATAAAGGATGAACTAAGCAATTGGAAACTAATTGTGGAAAGCAACTGCATTTTTTTTTTACTGGTTGCTGGGTTGATTTTTCTGTCCACAAACCCTGAAAAGGCCTCATGCTGAGCTGCACATATTGGGAAAATCAGAAATTAGGCCTGAGTTACAGCCTAGGTGTCCAGCTAGCCAGCTAGCTAACTGTAGTATACACAGCAATATTTCTATTCCTCTAGGGCTGTTTTCATCCTTTGCCATCAAGTAATCAAGAAAAAAAATAGCCACTATGATTGTGAGCATAGGGAGTGCATTAAAAGAGTAAAAGGTAGCAATTTTTTAGATCACATTATCTCTTTATTTCACCCTTTATCAATAAGCACCCAATCCTTCTCTACACCTGCAGAATAAACAAACTCTTATTTCTTACTACAGGCAAGCAAACATGGTTCTTTATTGCTGGTTGGGTAGACAGTGCAACTTAAACTGGAACTGAAAAGCAGAGCAAAGGAAAGTCCAGGGGGCAGAATCTAGCTCTTAATACCAAGTTCTAATATTGAACTCTTCAAAGGTCCTGTTATTATAATACAGGCTGTTTTTCTGAGGATCACAAGTTATTATAGGGTAATTGTGATCTTGAAAAATCCACCCTCAGTCAGGAAAAGCCCTGAGTGAGCACGTTTTTGAGGGCACTTCCAGTTGAGGCTTTGTTGTGCACTTGCCCTGGTTTATTCACTCAGTTTTTCAGAGGGTCCTATTCTTAAACTGCTCCTGTTCTTAAAACAAGCTATCATTCTTCAAATGGAGGTTGTCATTGTCTGTTATGTCACAAATTAAAAAGACAATTTCCCAAAAAAATCCTAAGGTGGGCGAAGCACAGTTCAAGGGGGGAGCAGCACCCCTATTTGCTCCCCTTTGGCTACAGGCCCGCATGGATGCTTCTTGAGACCTTGGTTGCAGACTACGAGGCCCAGTCAGGGAGTTGCTGTCTTGACATGTCCTCAATTACTTCAGACAGAATAAAATGATGGTTAGCATCTCAAATGATTGGTGACAATGAAAGATGAACAATATGGTAGAGTGTATCTGGGAGATACTAGGAACAGATGACACACATCATTATGGTGAACCAATGAATGTTACTCAGTTCATTGATTTGGTCCTAGTGTGCATTTAGGTCAGAAACAGGGTGATTAGTACAAGGGATAGGGCATTCATTGTACCAACCTTATGTCCTCTGAATGTTTTGAATTAAAACTTCCGTCAGTCTCTGTCAGCACAGCTGTGCACAGGACAGGATCTACTTAATAGTGGCACCCAGAATCTGGAATTCCCTTTGAGGCACCTATCCAGCCTTGAAAGTTAGCAAAGGCTGTCCTGTTTCAATGGGCATTCAGTGTGGGTTGATTTGTTGTTGCACCTGAACTGTAGAGTTTGGCAC
The DNA here is from genome assembly GCF_030035675.1 of Rhineura floridana. NCBI lineage: Eukaryota > Metazoa > Chordata > Lepidosauria > Squamata > Rhineuridae > Rhineura > Rhineura floridana. The sequence goes on from NC_084480.1 coordinate 291,288,701, forward strand.
TGCAACAGATTCTTCTTTCTGTCACGCTCAAACCTGCTGAGCTGAGCTGTTACTTACGTTTTTAAATTTTGTTTTACTGTATTTTAATATGTTGTCTGCTGCTTTGTGGGGCCCTTTGGTCTGAGAAAGGAGCACATATATTTCAACATAAATAAATAATTAACTATTGCGGTGGCAATCATGATGGATGAACCACTGATGACAGGATCGAGATGATCATATTTGGATGAATGTCAGGCCAATCAATATGGTGATATTGTTGGTCATTGCTTCAGTCAAGATGCTGAAAAGAGATAGTATTTAACTTGATCGATTCAGGTTGAGTTACCTCAACAACTCTTTCATGAGGATGAACAGATGTATTATATAAAACAAACGTGGGAAACCTGTTTTAGCCCAAGAGCCACATTCCCTTCTGAGAAACCTTCCAAGAGCCACATGTGTAAGGGAACAAGAGGCAAAAATGGGCAGAAGAAGAAATTTAAATGTTACCTTTGTACACTAAACAGGTTTCTGCGCATGCTCACCCCCCCATATCCTCCATCCAGATCATCAGCATTCAAGGACACATTCCAGCCTGTTAAAAGCACTCAGAGTACAAAGCAGAGCCGTTAGGGGTGGGTCCTACAAAGAGGGGGTGTGGCCTGGGGAGAGTTCCAAAGACCAGAGAGAGAAGCCTGGAGGACTGCATTCATCCTCCAGGCCTGAGGACCCCACCACTGATATAAAATATTAATATTATTTTAGATGGTTTTATCTCCTGTGTGTCTGCTTTTCTATACAACTTTGTATTGATGCTTTGATTTTGAATATTGTTTTTTTTCTTCCTGTTTTGTAAACCACGTGAGTGGCTTTTAGAGCTGAAAGGTGGGATATAAATGTCTTAAATAAATGAATGTAGATGTGACATTGCATCCAAGAAGCAAACATTTGAGTTGTTTGCTAAGTAAACAATATTATCATGAGCTTCCTAAGATGTAGCTGGAGCAATTTGTTTTTGTGTAATTTTTCACAGTGTGCACTGGGACCAAATTTTACAAAAACGATCTGAGACTTTTCTAATTCCCTTTGAGCTATTTGACCCACCTCTTTCTGCATTTGCAACTGTGAGGTACTGCATATAAATGTGCCATCTTTCTAGAGTGAATTGCAGTATTCCTGCAGGAGCATCAATCACCTTAATCCACCTGACCTATGCCTACTGTTGTCTGCATTCATTTAAGGCTATCTAGTAGAGCTTCATCTTCTGTGATTCTCTCTTCTGAGTTGTGATAACATTACCACCACTTAACCAGCAAAAAAACATTTATGATGGTGTTTGACACCAGAAAGCAGTGGAGGGGGGGATTAATCCCTTCAGGATCACTTCTCTAACAGCCTGGTTTTAGAAACTCATTAGTCTTTATGGCATGTCATCTTTTCCCTGTTTCCCTGGATAGATATAATTTGCAGTTGGGAAGCTGTCACAGACCATCTTGTCTCCTTGGTGTTTATAAATTGTTGCCATATTTTTGACCTTTTCAATGAGCGCTAATAAGAGGGTTGGCAAAGGAAGTGATTCCACCATATGAAGTCAAGTGAAATAAACTTAACTCTTCCTGAGCAAGTGTCACTTCCATATTGCTTCCACAGAAGGAGGAATGCAAAACAATCTATTTTGGATCTACCGGCAGTGCTGTGTGTATTCTGAACTACAACACTGAAATTATATGCCAAGGTGAGGCAAATTTTGTACCACGGAAGCCTAAATTCTGTGACCTGCACATATGAGATATTCCTATCAATCCTGCTACTGGTGAACTCAGGTGGTTGAGTGCCTAGCAGTTTGGAGGCAAAATGACAACTGCTTCTACATACTTAGAGGACTTCCTGTATATGATGAAGTATACATGTTTGTAAATTAAAAATGGGGGGGGGGAATCCCAAAATGGTGTAGGGAGTTCCTAGGACTTTGATGGAATGATGTGAGCATGGAGCAAAGATAGTTAAAGTGGTGCCCTCCAGTTATTTTGGACTTCAACTCCCATCACTCCCAGCCAGCATGGCCAATGGTACAGGATTTCTGTTAGTTACATGTAAATCACAGTTCACATTAAAATGTTAAAGAAGTGGAGGCTAACCTTTGGGCCTTCAGATGTTCCTAGACTACAGCTCCCATCATCCTTGAGCATTGGCCAAACTGGCTGGATCTTATGGTCACTGGAGTCCAACAACATCAGAAAAGTTACAGGTTCACCACATCAGACTATTAAAACATTGACAGAAGCAGCAGTCTAACACAATACAGAGCATGGTGTTTATTAATTAAAAGTAGCTTAAAACCAGGGGTGTAGTCATCTGGGGTCTTAATCCCCTTACTTTTTTGGGAGCACGGTCCCAACATCTCCACCATCCTATGAGCCAATCAGCATGTTAGCCACTGAGAAGAGTCTCCTAACACGCTTCTTTGTCCTTCCCTGCTGATTAGGGCCAATCAAAATGAAAGGAGATGAGTCAGCCACTGAGAAGACTCTTTTCAGTAGCTAACTGTCGCAAACCTGCCTTTCACCAGGGATTATCCCTCCTGACACCCCACTCTTGGTTCAGGAAATCCCCACCCTGCAGGACGGTTGCCTCAGCCTAGGTCAGATATGCTCTCTGCACCACAAACATATTTATTTATTTATTTATTATATTTCAATACCGCCCAATAGCCGTAGCTCTTCCACCCTTCCACCCTTCAGCCCTTCCACCTTTTGTCTCACCCAGAAGGTGACCACTGGTGGTGTGTCTTGTTAGGATGTAGGTATAGGAACTGAATAGGATCCTAATATGGTAGTGCACATGACCAGGCAGACACACAGGAATTTAAATGAACAAAATAACTTTATTAAAATTCAAGGTGTTAAATATCATATTGATGTATAGTCCCTATCTTCCCTACCTGTCCTACCCCCTCTAATTACTATGTAACCCACCTTTTCCCACCCAGCTCACTCCCACCTTCCACTCCAAATCCCAACAACAAAAATGACTAGCTGTCAAAGCCAACTGTCTTTTATTCAAACCTCCCTTAGAACTCACACTCACCCACCCCCTCCCACCTGGCAGTCTTACATTACTCATACTCCCAGGCATTCCATTAACTCCTTCAAACCCATAATACAATTAATAACAGTTCCTAGCAAGTTGCTTCATTACACTGACTCTCTCCCCTTTCATTCTTTTTGGCTCCTAGGGACGTATGTTGTTGTGGGAAAAGGCATTAAACAAGGATATCATTCTGAACCCAGCAACAAAAAAGAGGGGGGAGGAGTGGTGTGACTATGACTATGATGAAGGGACCTTGTGCTTCTGAATTTGCCACTACACTACTGTATTAAACAGAGCAGTAGAACAACAATGGCTGCAAAACAATCCAGGGTACTTCAAAGATTAGTTAAAAGCAGCATGAAATAAGGTTTTCAAGGCCTATTTAAAAAATAGGACAAGGTGGCCAAGGATGATGGTTGCAGGTGGAATACTGGAGTAGAGATGGAGCTCACAAGAATATTGGCAGAAGGTCAGAGCACTTGTGGCAAATGAGAGTGTGCAATAAGAGGGAGGAAAAGGTATGAACAGATTTTAAAAATGGGAAAAGATGTTTACAGGCAATAGGACATGAATGGGTAGCCAATGGAACTAAAGGATAAAGGAAAAACAGAGGAAGAGCAGACCAAGTTAAATGAGCTGTGAATTAAAAATGGAAAATGAGACGTTTTGGAACAGAGGCAGAGAGACCAGCCCACAAGGTATTACAGTAACTGTGTTTAGGTATAACAAAAGAATGAGCTAAAATCTTGGCAGTGTCTGCAGGGATGAAATGATACACTTTAGTTATGCTAACCAAGGAAATGTTGGAGGACCTAATAAGTCTAAATATAAGATAAAAAAGAGAATCAAAAATATTACCAAAGCTTATGAAACATAGAATACAGTATCTGGCACTTACCCAATACATTACCCATAACGAAACACATAATTATACATTAGATTAAATGTATAATTATTAAGAGCCCAATTAAAGAAAAAAGAGGGATGAAATTTCCATAAGCATTTTTTTAAAAATTTTGGCAAATGAGTGTGTGGTTTTGCTTTGTTTTTTTAAAAAAATAAAATTACATCAAATAATCATTAATTACAGCCTTTCACCCTTCATTTCTGGTCCCTCCTATCTTCTCTTAGATTTATGCCAAGTTCCACCACTTTTTACATCTGGCAATTATTTTATTTTATGTGTGTTGTGGAAAGTCATGTAAACATTCCTTGGCTTCACAGGCACTACTATTAAGCAATCGGTAATGTAACAGCAAAGAATACATTGTCATTACTAAGTAATTAATTACCTGTCCTTCACCCTGAGGTCCCAGGGTGGGTTATAACAATTTAAAATACATCCTTTAAAACTATTTAGAGCATGGCCATCTAGAAACTCTTGGTTTGATTGTATTAAGTCAGAATTCTTTCTGATGTTTTGACTTGTGAACCAGTGATGTTTCAAAGCAGCATAAAGATTTTTTTTTATTCCATGCCAAAACAGATGTGCAAGCATGAGCCTTTTTCAATTTGCTGCCCTCCAAATGTTTTAGACTACAGCTCCTATCAACCCTCACCATTTGCCATGTTGGCAAAACCTCTGGAGAGCACCAAACTGCGGAAAACTGATTATGGAAAAAAGTAGCTCAGTAGTGTCAGTGCAACTAGGTTGCTTTTAGGAGGCTGGCTGTATTACTGTGCCTGTAAGATTACAAACCCTCTGTTTTTCTAAATGTATGCAAAGAGGCTTGCCTTACTAGCATCTCAAGTAAATCTTGGCACCAGGAAGGGCACTTTCTGTTAATGCTTTCAGTAAATGAAAAGGAGCACATGAGTTTCCCTGGAAGATATCAGCTATGTGATCAATGACCTTGTTCCTGAGATTCTGTTCACCCACCCCCACCCCCGCACTTGTCTGTTGGCATTTTTGATGTCTCCTAATGACTAACGTTTCCTCAAGAGAATAGATCCAAGCACTTGTGACAAGCAGATGCAGATACAGGGAATAGAATTTTTCAGCGCCGCTCCCTGTCATCTATTGACAGTCTTAAGTTTGTGCTAAAAGAGCTCACAAGAAACCCTTTCCAATCTCTTTGGATTGGTCTAGCTCCTCTGGTTTCTCAGGCTTGTCTGTCTCAAAACACTGCAGAAAAGCAGTGATGCTTAGCCTATGCCAGTACAATTTGCAACCCATCAAGTCAAATGTTATCCACCAGCCATATATGATGGCCTGCAACGTGCTTGAGGATGTTCCTGTTTGTAGAACCTGTCAGAGAGCAAAAACAGGAATTGTGCCCCCTGATGGACCACCATACACACAACTATTTCTCGACATGTAGAGAAAAGGAGAGTTAGAAGGGACATGATAGAGGTGAATAAAATTATGCATGATGTGGAGAACATAGATAGAGAGAAGCTTTTCTTCCTTCCTCATAATGCTATAACTCAGGGGACATTCAATGAAGCTGAATCGTGAAAGATTCAGGACAGACAAAAGGACATACGTCTTCACGCAGTCCATAGTTAAACTACAGAATTTTCTTCCACAATGGGTGGGGATGATGGCCAACAACTTGGATAGCTTTAAAAGAGGATTAGACACATTCTGGAGGATAAGGACATCAGTGGCTACTAGCCACTATGGCTATGTTCTACCTTCACTGTTGGGACGCAGTATGCCTCTCAGTACCAGTTGCTGGGAATTGAAAGCTTATGTCCTGCTTGTGGGCTTCCCATAGGGATCTGGTTGTTACTGTAATAACAAAATGCTGGACTAGATGGATCTGGTTCTTAAAACTAACAGACTTCAGCTTTGCAGGTCACAGATTGTGCAGGCCTGGTCTGACCTACTTACATAGCCAGCACAATATTTTGAAATCTTTCATAGGGGTTTTCTCCACCCCAGAATCTGCCATACCTATTATAATTTCTTTCCCCTTTTTAAAGTTGTGACTTCAAAAATTGGCATGTGCTTAAAACAATTGGCTTCTTACATCTTTGCAAAACCAATATACAGCTTGGGAAGGGATCATAAGAGTGTAGCGAGAAGAACAGATACTGTGACTCAGAAATAAGCAACAGCCCAGGATCTAACTAGAACATGCCGTAAACTCTGTCTAGGAGAAAGCAGGTCAGGTAGAGTGTCATCCTGAAGAAATTTACCTTGCAATAAAAACATATATAGAACAATTGCATATATAACAACAGATAAAATATTTGCATATATAAAAACAATTCTAAAAACCCAATTCTATTTATAAAGACAAAAGCATATATATATATAAAATCAATTCATATCCAATACAGATATCAACCAGGACAAACCTTTCCAGTAAGAAAGCTTGTTGAAAGAGGAACATCTTCAACAGGCAGCAAAAGGACGACTGAGAAGGCACCTGTCTGATTTATTATGTGAGGAAGTTGCAAAGGGAAGGCACTGCCATACTAAAAGCCTGATTCCAACATTGTGCAGAATAGCCTCTTGACAGGTTGATATCTGTAGGATGCCCTCTCCTGCAGAGTGCAGTGATCGGTTGGGTATTTTATTTTTATTTATTTATTATTACGTTTATATCCCACCTTTCCTCCAAGGAGCTCAAGGTGGCATACAAACATGGCTCTCCCCCTCCCAATTTTATCCTCACAACAACCCTGTGAGGTAGTTTACGCAAAGAGCCAGTGACTGGCCCAATGAGTTTCATGGCTGAACGGGGATTTGAACTCTGGTCTCCCAAACCAAAGTCTGAGGCTCTAACCAGAATGCAGGGGATGAGATGTTCTGTTAGGTATCATTAGTGGCAACAAGAGTTGTGAGCTGTCAGCTGGCCTCTTTGTTTCCCCCCGCCCCTTGGGCTCCTATGATAAGAAGGGTGAGATACAAAGGTAATGAATGAATAAAATACATGCATATTTTGTTGAACAAACTGACCCCATGCTCTCTGTACCATGACACGTCCCAACTTGGCTCTGCTCATTGACTGTGTGTGTCTGTGTGACTGAATTACAAGGTGGAGATTCCTGGCAGTTCTGAAGACCCGCGGAGGTTGGGGGTGGGGACAGGAAGAGTTATTCTATAGCAAGAGACAAAGAGCAGCACTGGTGAAAGAAAGTGAATCTATGGTAGACTTCTAAGGCGTTAGATTCTGAAGCTGCCACTAAGGAAGAGAATGAGAAGTGATTACTACTTAGGGCAGTTCTCCCTAATCTTAGGTCCCCAGGTGTTGTGGTACTGCATCCAGGGCTGGCCCTGCCATTAAGCAGAGTGAAGCAACCATCTTGGGCAGCAGATGCTAGGAGACAACATCACCTGGCTGTTCCTCCTGAGCCCCCCAGCCATTCCTCTCTATTGTCACACAGGCTTTCAAAAAGAAAAAAGGTCGCTTGTCCTTAACAAAATGCAAAGGCTCAGAAGAAAAGAATTAAGGGCAGATATAACATTAATATGAGAATTTTAATATATCACACAATAAAAGCCAACTTGAAATACTTATTCCAAAGGCATTTAGATCACCAGTTACTAATACAGGTTGGACAGCTCCTTGAAAGTTCAGATTAAAATCCATAGCGGATTCCACTGCCCCACTGACATGGAGCCACCAGCCACCACTGCTCCCATAATTCCAACAAAGTTTGTCTGAGCCCTTCCATATCTGTTGGGGAAGCTACTAACATGAATGTCACACACACCCTTTTATTTCTTCCAGTTCAGCTTCGTTGTCTAGCAAAAAGACTGATTTATACATGACCTCTCCGTGGCGCAGAGTGGTAAGCAGCGGTAACGCAGCCGAAGCTCTGCTCATGGCCGGAGTTCGATTCCAATGGAAGGAGGAGGTCGAATCTCCAGTAAAAGGGGTCGAGGTCCACTCAGCCTTCCATCCATCCGTGGTCGGTAAAATGAGTACCCGGCATATGCTGGGGGGTAAAGAAAGGCCGGGGAAGGAACTGGCAATCCCACCCCATACATACGGTCTGCCTAGTAAACGTCGCAAGACGTCACTATAAGTGTGGGGACACCTTTACCTTTATACATGTACACCCATCACTCGCTGTGTCTCTATGTTAAGGGTGAGTCAACTGAATCACACTCTGCCATTGTAATCATCATAAAGCAGGGGAATATAAATGCTAAGTGTAGGAGATGTGCAGAAATAGTAAGGAGGAATGCTTTACCTGTGGCTATTTTGCACTGAGAAGACATTAGACTAGATGATCCCATGTGGGGCTACACTTAAGGTTGGTCCACAGGCTGCAGCTAGTGCAGGATGTGGCAGCTAGGGAGCTTTTGGGGGCAAACTACTGCCAGCATATAACATCTTGGTTGTAGGATTTGCACTAGCTGCCAATGTGCTACCGGACTAAGTTCAAAGTTTTGGTACTAACATATAAGGCCCTATGTAGCCCAGGACTGGGTTATTTGAGAGGAGGCTTGGAAATATCAGTCAATTTTGGTTTTCCCAGTTTCTCACTTTTCCAATCTTAAATTCAGTTCTCCACATTTCTGCAGCAATTTGCAAATTTTTCTTTTTAAAAATCCTCATGAAAATTCTCCAGCATTTTAGTGTGAATTTCTCCTAATAAAACACAGGTAGTAGGTAGTTTTAACTAATGTACACTTTTTTGCAAGAAATTTCTCATCATATAATGTATTTTTCTGTTATTTTCCCTCATATAATCATTTTTACGCATACTATCCCCAATATATGCATTTTTTTTGTAAACAGTTGGGATGTGTGAATTTTGAAGGACTGCTGTGTTTTGGCTCTCACATTGTCTCAGAAAGTGTGAATTTGATAGATTCAGCTTGAAATCCAAACCGAATTGAATTTCTCTACCATCTCTAAGCTTTAAAATAAGAAATAACTACTTTATTCTGGAAGTACATACGATAGGAAAGAGTTCTACATCTAGCAAAGTTAGAGATGCAAACACTAAGCCTAGTGTTTGCTCTCATGCTTGGAGGAGAGGGAGAGACAAAAGAGGAAGATGTCTGCTCTCCCTCTCAAGAGAAAAGAGAAGGAAGGAGGAAGGAGATGTGGTCAACATCCGAAGCATATCGGTCTAGCAGGAAGGGAGAGTCAGCAGGAGATCAAAGGATAGGTATTAGCCTAGCAATCAGGAGGTCTCCTCTCTAGCTACCCTTTTTAACCCCATGCAGCCTCAACCCACCAGTTCGAGTTGAACCACATATTCCAACACAGAGAGGCAACTCAAGACCCTTTGCTCAGACAAGGAGCAGGGCCCTGCTGAAGCCCTCTTGTCAGATTCAGAGAGCATCCAGGAAGCTACTCTGACCCCAGGAGAGAGGAGATGCTAATGGGTGTTGGAACAATAGAGGCAGTCGCCCTGTTTAAGAACTACAAGCTCTCGAAAAAGAGAAGGCTGATTGCAAACACCTCGCCTCAAGACACTGAACTTAAAAGGCTGTGAGTGGCTTGGGGCTCTTGCTGGAAACGTCGACCTTCCGTGTCACCTCATAGCCGGCCCAGTTTGTGATCCCATGTTTTCGACCCTGCCCTGCCTAAGTTGATCTCTGGTACCTTGACTTTGGACTCCCAAGGACTTGTGTGTTCTATGCTTTCTCAGCTCTACCCACCTGGTATTTATGCTTGTTGAAGTTGCGGGCCTCTTTTCCTCGACTCAAGCCCGACAGATTTACAGCCTGGTTATTGGCTGTTAGCTGTTAATTACTTTACTGCAGCCAAAAACTAGTTCATTCAGTCAGCAGAGGCTGGCAGCAGGGCTTTCAGTGTGGATGCCTCTGTTCATTGGGGCAGCATCCCTGTTAAGATACAACAGGCGCCCACTATCTGTACTTTCTGGGACAACTGAAGTCATTTTGTTTCAACAGGCTTTTCCACCTGGAATTTTATGATATATTTGTAAATCGTACAGACACATGTGTAAAAGGGGACTGATAAATAATTTTTCTAATTGTGTGTGGATGGTATTGGTTTCCAGTTGGGTACTTGTAATGTGGAACGATAACTTCAATTGCATAGACTTACAGAGCGATCCAACTGCCAGGAAGCTGCAGAAAGGGGACTGGCAGAGGAGAAGCCTGCAGAAAGCTTTTTGGGATCATCCTCCCACTTCCTCCATTGGAAGCCATGTGCATGAGTCAGACAGAAGCACTGGCTTCCACAAACAGGCCTCCCGGGGAGTAAGTGCTCCCCATAGGTTGCAATGAGGAATATTTAAAATTATTTTACTGCACTGGCCTTTCGGCTTGTGGAGATTGTGGGGGGATCGAGACCGCAGGAGGGCTCTAAATGCGAGCTCTTGTAAGACCCCCCCCTTGGCTTCTCCTCTGCCACATCCCCTTCATCTGGCTGGCTGGCCATCCCCAGCAGACCCCTGGTGGTGCAAGCAGGCTCCTGGTGGCACCAGTCACAGTGGAGGGCTACTGCTGGTTCAGCCCAGCACAGCTGGGAGCCTGCCGGCAGAGCCCAATCTCCATGGCATCCAACTCACCTCAGCCCGGTGGAAAGGTGAGCTGGATTGCACCCTTAATGCGCCTATTCCAGTGAACAGACGAAATGGTAACTTAGGCCCATCCCCTGTCACTCACTGTCATCTGAGTCAAGGAAGCTTTTTTTTTATCATTAATATTTATTCAAATTTTCAAAAACAAAACAAAACAAAAATACAAATTAAACAATAAAATAAAATGTTGACTTCCGATTTGTCGCAGATCAGTTATAGGTCTACAATATATAACAAACCTGTCTCTTAAATTATATTACAAAATCACTTTCCTCCAGTAGTTATCTTAATTAATCATCAAATCTCATAAACATCACTTTATTCTTTCCACAAAAAGTCAAAGAGAGGTTTCAACTCCTTGAGAAATATATCTATCGATTTTTCTCCAAATAAGCATGTCAATTAATCCATCTCATCAAATCTATTAGGTCCAATAATTTCAATAGCCATTCTTCCATTATCAGTGTTAATTCCATCTTCCATCTTCCATCCTTGCACCCATAATAATCCTGCTAGGTCCAGTAATTTCAGTAGCCATTCTTCCATTATCAGTGTCCCACAATAATCTTGCTGTCATAGCCATAGTCATATAATAAGAGTCTGATGGGAATTTCCTTCATCACAAATAATTCCTTGCCATCAATTCTGAATGTGTTGCTGAAATATTGTTGTAAAATCATATCTCTGTTCTTCTTTTTTACGAAATGCACTGGCACATCTCTTGAGAGTTTTTCCATTGTCACATATCTGTAATTAATTCTATAGATTTTTTCTATGTCAAGCTCCATCACATCATTCCAGTCCAGAAGTTTATCCAAGACATTGATAACTTTATCTCTGATATCTTCATTAATTTCTTCAAGGACAACGCTGAATTCCAAACAGTAAACTTTATCTCTAATATCCATAAACTCCAAATCTTTTTCCAGTTCCACATTTGTTCCAATCTCCAGGGCTTGCATCTTCCCTTTAATTTTTCTTTTTTCATCTTCTGATGCTTGTCCAGTTGTATCTCTGATCTCATCAACCTCCCCTCTCACAAAACCCCCTATTTCTTTAAGCTCCTGCTTTATTTTGCCAAATTCAATTTTCATCTCCTGTCTGCCCTGTCTCAGGGTTTGTTTCGTTATCTCAATCTCATCCATTATTTTCTGAAACATAATTACTTCCAGGGTCTCAGCCACTTTCTTGATTGCCATTCTTAAAACCACGAAGAAAAAAACCCCCACTTCTTATTCCAGCAACAAAGGGGTTAATATTCCAAGCTTGATGACATCACAGTGTAGACAGCACAGCCTGCCTTATCTCTTATATGTTCAGGAATGCAAAACAAATTTAGTTCACAGCATCAAAACAGTTAGTGGCATCGAGAACAAGCAGATTCGTCAAAATGAAATAAAATAGTCCCAGACATATAATATTCAAAAGTTCATAAATCAGATTTTTTTTTTCTCCTCGGAATAGAAATCCCTCATCCGTTTGTATCTTTAAAATGCACAATTCCAGGCCAGCTTTTTGCAATAAAAACAAAGATAAGCTATTTCGATTTCTTTCCTCCTTAATTTCGTGAATGAAAGAGAAGAGTTATAACTCATCCAGGGATTCTTTATAGCTGATTCATTGACAAATCTCTTTTTGCTGTAACAATTTAAGCCAGATGATAAAAATAGAAAGAGGGGTGCTTGCCTGTTAATCTGTTTTTCTTTAAAGAAAAGATAAACGTCTCGCTTAATCAGTTAGAGCTTGTTTGAAAGTCCGTCCGGTGCTGCTGGCTGAACCTTCTTTCATAAACTAATGAAATCCAGTCCCCCCAACAAACACAAGCTTCTGTGGTTAATCTCTACGTTTCTCCCTTCCCGGGAGAAAGTCTTTACCAGTCAAAAAAAACGTTCTGACTGATTTTAAAACTGAAAAAGCTTCTTCTGAGACGAGAGCTCGTCTCAAAGGCAGGCACAGGCAAAGCAACCCTTCCCGGAAGTCTGAGTCAAGGAAGCTTGAACTAACTACAACATTGTTGTACGGACCTTAACAATTGCAGTTTCCCAGAATTTTGGAGTTTGAATGAACATGGAAAGCCCTTAACCCAGTATGCTAAACCTAAAAGATTTTTTGTTAATTGAATTACTGTAACTTTATGCTTAGAATACGAATATGTGAACTGACTCCACTGAAAAGTATTGTGTTTGAGGTGTGGAAATCTGCTGTCACGGTGTTTAATTCTATAAATATGCAAACACACACATCAGAATGTTGTTGTTTTTAAAGCATGTGTGAATTTCCCCCTCTGTAATAGTGGAGCCAATAGGCTCTGTAAACAATCTTAAATTTATGGAGCTGATACAAAATTAGGAAATAAATTTAAGTTTGTTATGGCAGCTCTTTAGAGAAACATTTCCTAATGGAGATGTCTTCAGAGATTTGTATTTTTTACAATTTAAGCAAAATACAAAACAGCTCAGCTCCCATAGGCTCAGCTTTACAAAACCCCTTACGGTGATCAATACATTTGAAGATATCCCTAAACATTTTGCTTTTGAGCAGGGGCCAAAAAAATCAATCAGAGTTTGCTGCAGCTTCCATTTCTTGGTAGGTACATAGTTATTCCCAGGAACATTTTGTTGACGTGTGTGCGTTGTTGCGTGAAACAGCATACATTACGTTGGAGTTAAGTTGAGCAAGAAACTTCTTCAGAGCATTAGAGCATGTTAAGAGTCTTTATTAAGACATTATGGCCAAAGGCTTAAGAATAAATACATGTAGAGTTTCTTCAGTCACCCCCCTTCTGGTACCTCTCTCTTCAAAGGTAAACACAGAAGACAACCTCTCAGTTCAGAGGCAATACACAGAAGACACAGCTTAACACAGATAGCTGCTAGAACTTTTCCCAGTTTATCGCGATGGCTACCATAGCAACGGCCTTGGCAGTCCGTTCCCAGACTGGGCAAAGACATAACTCCCCCTAGTTACAGTTTTTCAGACTTGATGGAAAACAAACTCAGTGACAGTGCGGTTCAATGGTCAACACATTTGGCCGCTGTAGATTGGAGCAAGAATTGGTAGAAAAAGCACACAATTTGAAATAAGAATATGTGTGAATTGTAATCAAAGTGTTTGAGGGAAAATGGCCATTTAAATACGATGTCATATGTTGTAACTAAAATCTACACCGTCAGGCTGTGTTTCAGAGGCAGGTCCCACGAACAAATTCTCTATGGCAGGGATCATCAAACCACTGCCCATAGGCACCATGGTACCTGCTAAGGTCTTCAGTAGTGGCCACCAGCAGGTAGCCCAGAATCTGAGCTTTCATTGTTTAAAAAAGCAAGCCTCTAAAGAATCTCTGGGCTCATAAAAGAGCTGCTGTTTTCCCCTCCCTTTTAGTGAACTTTTCCTGCTTCTGTCTTTTTTCCCTACTCCTTGGAGTCTCCATGGTTTGCCCTTCCTTTTCCCCTTGCAACCCGTGTTGGGTTCACCTGAGATACGGTAGTGCCTAGAAGTTATTTTCTGTAAATACTACTATACAATAAGTGTGGGTGAATGTTAAAGAATGTCCCTCTCCCCAAAAGGAAATGTGAAAACTTTGCAAAGAGGCTTAGGCATGTTGGGACTCATTAAGAATTCAGTGTATAGTTAACTTGCAGTACAATGGTATACATATCTACTCAGAAGTAAATCTCTGTCATGGCCCCGTCAGAGGACTCCTCAGATGAGGATGACTCAGGAGTAACAGCAGCTGACCCAGGAGCAGCAGACTCAGAAGGAGACACGGAGGAGCCTCCTGAGAATCCAGCTCCTTCTCTCCCTCAGCTGCACAGCACCCCAGATACAGGAGAGGCCCTGCAGCCAGACAAAGACAGTGAACAGGATACTCCCCCCTCACCTGCAGAATGTAGACTGCAGAAGGTCAGGCAGAAGAGAGGCAGGCCTGTCTCCTTAAGGCCCAAACGCTGAGGGCTCACACCTGCTGTCAACCCTGCTCTTTATAAGGCACACCTTGGCTGCAGCTTGTTGCTGATTGCAACATCAGGTGTGGCTTTGTGTATTCCTAGTTTCCTTGCAACCTCTTTTGGACTGATCCCTTGGCACTTGATCCTGGACCTCTACTGACCTCGCTTCTGGACTTCTGACTCGGCAAGTACGCTTTGGACAGGCCTGGCCCTTATCAGGTTCCCTCCTCCTAGACCTGGAAGATTTATGGCCAGACTGCCGGCTAAGGACTTTGCTTCCCTGCCAACAACCCAGGAATTTCCAGCCCCCACCGGCACTGCTGACGCAGTGTAGAGCTGACAGTCTCTTTGTAAATGGGACTTCATTCCAGCTAATTGGGTACAGGAAGGTAGTCTGGACTTTATTTTAGCGTTGGCACTGGGGAAAAACAGGATTCTTGGGCCTTTTAGCATCTGTATGGCTGGCAGAAATTCAACAGGTCAAGCCTTTTCCAGTATAGAAGCAAAATTATGGGGAAAACTTCACCATGACTACTCTCTAATTTTGTGTTATGCCACGTCTTGTGTGCCAACCATTCTGTGTTATGCCATGACTCCATGGCAGCCATTTGTGACTGGTGTCCCTAGCACTCTCTCAAAATTTGAAATATGCCCTCTGGTCCAAAAAGGTTGGTGACCCCTTCTATATGATCTGTCTCTCTCTCCATATTTCAAGTGTGGGGAACCTTTGGCCCTCTAGATGTTGCTGAACCATGACTCTCATCATCCCTGATGATTAGACATGCTTGCTGGGGCTGATGGGAGTTGTAGTTCAGTGATAGCTGGAGTGCCAAAGGTTCCCCACACTTGCCATAGTTAGAGAGTGCCCATAGGGATGGGCAAATTTGTCAATCACTGTTTCTCTCAGTCTCTTGGTTTTTTGTTTTTTGTTTTAGTTCTTAAGTTCAGTTCTCCATATTTCCACATCAGTTTTTTTTTTAATCCTCATTGCCATTTTAGTGCAAATGTTTCCTAATCTGCATATGGTTGTATGCAGTTTTGCCCAATATACACATTTTTTGCAAAGCAATTATCTCTAATATGCATTTCTCTGTATTATTTTTCAGTAATATATGCATTTTATGCACACTTTCCCCTAGCATATGCATTTTGTGTAAACATTACTTGGCTGGAAAACTGCATCGCAAAATTCAGAGAAGTGCAAATTTTGAAAGATGGCTGTATTTCACTTTGCATGTTGTTTAGGACAGTGTGAATTGGATACTTTTGCCTTTAAATGCAAACTGAACTGAATTCCCCCCGCCATCCCTGAGTGTCCATCTGGGGGTGGAGGAGATAAGGGCAGGTCTGTGACTCCTGCTTTCTGGGCACTGGGTCTTTCTAACCTCTCTCCACCCACTCTTACCTAGATCTTATCTTATCTAGATCACTTATATGTGGTGCTGCAGTTTTAGATTATGGGAGCTGTAATCCAAAAACATTTAGAAGAACAGAGGTTCCCCATCCCAGGCTTATAGGGTTGACCAAACTTGGGTTCAAATTGGCTCTCACTCAATTGGCTGAGATTGATTGGCTTTGGGGCAGTTGGTCAGTATCTCTCAGTATTGTTGTGAGGATTAAAAAAGGGATAGAACTATGTATGCTACCATCAGCTCACTGAAGGAAAGGTGGGATATAAATTAAATTATAAAATAAAAAGGATGCATTTTTTTTAAAAAAAAAACTTTGGTAGAATATAGAGAGAGGCATCAATCCCAACAGGAGGGCCATAGCTCAGGGGCAGAGCATCTGCCTTGCATGCAGAAGGTCCCATGTTCGGTCCCTAGCATCTCCAGGTAGGGCAGAGGATGTCCCATTTCTGAAGCCTTAGAGAGCCACTGCCAATCAGTGTAGACAATACTGAGCCAGATGAACCAATGATCTGACTCCGTATAAGGCAGCTTCCTAAGTTCCTATGAAATGCAGGGTTCCGAGGAAGGGCTTTGTCTTTGGTGGCTCCACAACTTTGGAACAGCTTGTCCTCTGACGTATATCATGCACCCCCCCATTTTCATTTTCATTGACAGGCAAAGAAGCCTCTCTTTGGACAGGCAAAGACACATCCCTTTCAGGAGGCATGCATGAGCCTGGTAAACTAAGAGTGCTTTTATATTGTTTTCTGCTGCTTGTGAACTTTTATTTGTGACTGTTACTGAATTTTATGATCTTGTTGATTTACTCTTGTTTTAGTGTTATTCATTTTTAATGCTAGTTTTAATGTCAACTGACCTAGGATCTTGGGGTAAAGGGTGGAAGACAAATAGCTGATTCAGGTATACACATCTGTATATCTTTTCATGTATAATCTTGAAGACATGCTTAATTTTTTTCCAATATAGAAAAAGAAAATATTACATTATTTTTAACTGTTTTAATATATGTAACTGTTTTATGCATGTTATTGTATTGTAAATGACTTCTAGATGCCTCACGGGATGTCGGGCCCAGGATGGGAGGCAATAACCGAACTCGTGGGTGTGTTTAATTCTTTCTTTATTAAGGAAATTACAACATTGAATTTACTGCACTTCATGCAAACCTCTAATCTAACTCACTAGATTCCCTAACTATCTAATCCTGCAGCGTTGAAAGAAAGTTGACAGAGCAAGGTTTTCCCGCCTCCCCATCACTTATGAAGGAGGGAGGCGGGCTCGCAGCCTCACGCTCCTTCGGAGAGATCCCCCTCCCTCTGCCTTTTTCTGCTCCTCCCTCCTCTGCCATCTTCGAGGTCTTCGAGCTCGAGGGGAGGGGGGATCCTTGGGTCCCTCTCCTTCTGAGGTACTGACGTCTCTATCCCGTGCGGGGGGGCCGGGTGAGTGGAAACTGGACACCGGCTTCTTTACGGGGCTGCTGGGCTCAGGAGGGGTTATGTACTATCTGATTACAAAGAACAAATACTTTCATAAGCCTACCTATGACAATCTATGGAAGAGCTTGGAAGCGATGAAAATCCATTGCCTTAATAATGCTGTAACTTGTATTTCTATGCCGAAGATTGGGTGTGGACTTGACCGCCTGAATTGGAGTAAAGTTTCAACAATGCTTGATGAAGTATTTGAGGATACAGATGTTAGCATTACAGTTTATACCCTTTAATTTATTATCCTTTTGTATTCTGTGTTTGTAACTGATTTGTGAAAAGATGGTGATGTGATTTTGTTCTATTTCCCTTTCTCTTTCAGACATTTCTCACCATTACTAATATCCAATCATAGACAGTGTTTTGTAGAAATTTATAGTTAAAGCTTTTAATTTTTAATCTCTAATTTTTAGGATTTTGATTATGTCTATATGGAATGTACTTGTGTTTGGTTGTAAGTCGCCCAGAGTGGCAGATTAACCTCTGCCAGATGGGCGTCTAACAAATCTCATAAATAAATAAATAAAAAATAAATAAATAAATGTATCCTCTTCCCTCCGACTCCTCCTCCATCTCCCCTCCCCGCTGCTTGAAGGGAGGCATGAGAACTGGTAGGGATGTGTCCCCGGCCATTGGAATCCCAAGGTCTCTTACTGTAGACATCTCTCTCTCCCCCCCCTCCTCTTCACTCCCCAGCTGCAACTCCTGGAATTCCAAATCCCCCTCCCCACTCTCTCCCACATCGTCTTCAGGATCCCGATCCAAAGTCTCGACACGGGATGGGATTCATAAATAAATAAATACACAAAAATAGTATATTACATTATTTTGCTCATTTTTGTGACCCGTTTCCATGTAATTGGATGTTAGGACCTTAGACTAGAGACTAGGAAACTGTGTCCCATTCTCTGTATTGTACTGGACCGTGCAATACCACAATTGTAGTCCCATTATCCATATCTTGGTTATTTTACAATTGTCCTAATTTCATTCTGTATATCACCTCCTCCTAAAGGACTGAGGCATGCAATAACAGTTTAAAGGAAGAAAATAGAATACTAAATTGAAGTCTTACAGCACTTCTGGACATTATTCAGGGCCAGAATTTGGTGGATCTCTACAGGAAGGGAGCTTCACATTTGTGACCTTGTGGGCTTCCCAGAGCCATCTAGTTGGCCATTGTGGAGAACAAGATGCTAGAGCAGGCGGACTTTTGGTCAGATGCAGCCACTGAGGTAGCCTTTGAGAATGGATGTCTTCAAGCCTATGCTATTCAAAATTAGTACAGATTGCAAATCAAAACTGCACTCCGAATTGGCCTTACGGAGTATGATGAAACAAAAAAAGCCTTTCTTTTAAAGAACAAGACTTTGGTTTAGGAATGGGGAAAAATTGATTTAGTTTGCATTTAAAGCCAAATCTATTCAATTTGCACCTTCTGAAACAATGTGAGAACCAAAACAGACATCCTTCAAAATTTGCATTTATCCAAATTTTGTGATTCAGTTCTCCAACCTACCAATGTTTGCAAAAATGCATTGTATTAGAAATTGCTTGAAAAAATGTGTATGTTAGTCAAAACTGCATACAAAAATGTGTTTAGTGAAATTCACACTAAAATGCTGTGGAATTTCCATGAGAATTTTTAAAATAAATGCAAATTGCTGTAGAAATGTACAGAAGTGAATTTAAGATTGGAAAAATGAGAAACAGAAGAATTGAAATTGACTGATCCTTCCATCTCTACTTTGAGTGAACCTTAGACCAGGGTGAGGAGCCAGTCGACATCCAGATGTTGGATTACAAGACGCTGTTGCTGAGTTGTTGCTGAATCAGAGCTGACTCTGGAGGAAATGGAGAATCAGAACAGCTGCTGTGAATTGACTGGCATTTCAACCCACTGATCAGATAAGAGAGCTGCTGCAGTACAGTGGATTGCCAGCAGCGTTATCCCTTTGGTACTGGTCCTTCAGGGTTGTCATGAGGGTGAGGATCCTATTCCTTTTAATTTTGTATTTTTGGACTTTATTATCCAGTAGGAGAAATTGAGGAGAAAGTGAGTGATATGCTGTTGGATAGTAACTGGAATTGTGTATGCTTGCACATGTATATGTTCATGTTTTGCTGCCCAAAGTGAGTCAGGGTTGTAACTTTTTAGAATGTTCTAAAGTTGCTTAATACCTCTCGATGTGAGAGACTGAACCAGTGTAGAGTAAGGCTCTACTTGAGTGAGAGACAGGGAGGAAATGGTTATGTTGCTGTTTGTATGATGTAGGTGAGTAAATGAGCTGGTTGTAAATTATGCTCAAAGCTACCAGGATTTTTTTTTATGCAGGAAACTAAGGTGCAACATCTGTTACAGTTATATTGTTTAGTTAGGAATTATGGTTATATGCGGAAGTTTTATTGTGTTTTAATCTTACTTGTAATGTTTTTTCCTTAATGTTTAAGAGAATATTTTGTTTTCCTGTTTAATTATGCTGCCTTCAGTGCGGATCATTATTGTATTTGCATCTGATTCTCATTTGTAATGTTTTCTTCTGATATTTTGTAATTTTCTTTTTAGGCTGATATTGTGGAAGAAATTTCCAGATTCTCACCATTAAGTTCAGCCCACAGTTGTGACCCAGCCTTGACCTATATCTCACACGCTGCCTCTGCATATTATGAAGTAAGGCACATTTCTTTACAACTGTGCAATCTCAAGAGAGGTTAGCATGATATTTCTGGAGTTATGTGCAGAGGAAGGAAATGTGGGGGCTGGAAAAGGGGGAAAGAGCTGCATCTAACTATTTGGTATGGTTTTATTTGTTTTTAACTTCATATGTTTTAATATTTAACTCAGCAACATATTCCAAATCATAGTGTGAAAAAAGGCAGGGTAATTATGCTTAACTATTTTCACTCCATGGCTCCCAGCAGAAACTATTTTCCTTCCATGCTCATCCCATCCAAACAGGTAACATAAAAACAGGCTTCCCATGCAATGTATCTATTGTCCCGCTAGACAGTTTCTAAGTTCCTCACCTTTTAAAGGTGCATCCTACATTCAAGCTATAGAAGAGCAGAGTGAATTGGCTTTTAGACAACAGTAGAAAGAACCCATCCAATATTGAAAGAGTGTGGTAGAGCAGTACTCAGAAGGGAATACAACTTGCAACAGTTGCTGTCCAAATTCATTTGCCATAGAAATGTAATTCTTAAAGCCCTCTGGGTGGGTATTACAGAATGGATATTCAGTTTAATACTTTGTACTGCATTAACTCAGAAGACCTTCACTACAATTTTTAGGGTGGTATCTGCAGAGAAAATACAAAAGGGTTATTTTAATAGATCTTTTTAGCAGATTATTAACTAGGTCATCATGCCCTTTCAAGGGGCTTTCTTTCTAATTCATTGGGTAATGTTGGCATAGAGAATTTAGTAAATGATTACCAGCTTTTTTTAGCCATGTAGCATTGAATCAAAGATCAATCTAGTCCATCTGTGGTGGGTAGCAGAGATGACCCTGGAAAGTAACAGGCGGGTCATCAGCATTTCCCCCTAGTACACCTGTCCCACCACCACAAATTTGTTTGCACATTCAGTTACTGTCAACTCACATTTCTGTATTATTCCCATTACAGAATTGCAAAGATGTGCAGAATCAACATTTTATCATAACACATTTTGCAAAATTAGGCTTCAGGAACAGAACTAATCAGAAATTAGTTAATTTGAAAAAATTGAGACAGAATGACATTGATGCTGGTCAGTGATCCATCTACCAAGAGGATGGAGTTTCACCTGTCTGGAGGCACTTGTACTCCCCCTTAAGGACTGGTGTTGCAGTCTGGGAGTTCTGTTATATATATGGAGCTTACTTTGGATTCTCAAGTGGTATGAACCATTATCCACCAGTGATATGAACCATTATCTACTTACACTGAACATGACTCCTTAGACATTATTATTTATTAGATTTGTTCCTTGTTTGTTACAGAGTTTTTCAAGCAACTTACAACATATTTAAAAACATAAAAACATTATAATAACACATTCATACAAAAACACATGCAATTCATTACAAAACATTCAAAATATGCCCACATTTGGATGCCACAATTGGATACCCATCTTCCCTTCCATTCTGAACAGAGGAGAGGAACAAAGAGCTTCTTTCTGTGAGTGAGCATGGCATTGGCTGAGGTAGGTGCCTTTTTCAAATTGATGATGTGGTTGATGGAGGGCCCCCCATCACAACCAGGATATATGGACTATTTACAAGAAACCCCACCAAGTCAAATGGGCACCAGCCATGACTGCTCCCAAGCCTGTGGATACTTCCCTTTAGTGAACACCTGCTGCTATTTCGCCTACATAGTAACTGAAGGGATGACATTTAAAGACTTCATGCATCTGACCAAGTGGGCTCTGGCCGAAGAAATACTATGCCATCATAAATTTGTTAGTATTTAAGGATCTATGATTTTTGCTGCAGAAAACTTACCTAGCTACCCGTCTGGTACTTAATAATAATTTAGTGGTGGGGTGGTTTTGGTTTTGCTACAATGCTGGAAAAGAACTTGGCTTAAAAATTCAAACAAGGGTAAGCAGAGCAGCCTTTTATAAGGCAAGTTCCCTTTTGAGGAGGGAGAGCACTGCTGACTCATAGTCTTTAAAAATATTTATGTACAGGTTGACCAGAGCTGGGCAAGCATGCATAGTGGCAGCACTAGCTGACAACACATCCAGGAATCCTTCTACTCCGGCATCTTTCTTCCTAAAGCAAGTGGCCAACCATATTCCTCTAAAAAGCTCTCTGTCATGGCCCCGTCAGAGGACTCATCAGACGAGGATGACTCAGGAGTAACAGCAGCAGACTCAGAAGCAGCAGACTCAGAAGCAGCAGACTCAGAAGCAGCAGACTCAGAAGCAGCAGACTCAGAAGCAGCAGACTCAGAAGCAGCAGACTCAGAAGGAGAAACGGAGGAAACTCCTGAGAACCCAGCTCCTTCTCCCCCTCAGCTGCAGAGCACCCCAGACACAGCTGAAGCCCTTCAACCAGACGCAGGCAGTGAACAGGATACTCCCCCCTCACCTGCAGAACATAGACAGCAGAAGGTCAGCAAGAAGAGGGGCAGGCCTGTCCACTTAAGGCCAAAACACTGATGGCTCACACCTGCTGACAAACCTGCTCCTTAAAAGTCAAACCTTGGGTTCAGCTTGTTGCTGACTACAACGTCAGGCGTGGCTTCGTGTCTTTCTAGTTTCCCTGAATCTTATCTTGGACTGACCCCTTGGCAATTGAACCTGGACCTCTACTGACTTCGCTTCTGGCTTGGCACGTAAGCTTAGGACGGGCCTTGCCCTTATCATGCTTCATCCTCGTTAGCCTGGCAGATTTACGACCAGACTGCCAGCTAAGGACTTTCCCGCCCTGATAACTACCCAGGAATTTCCAGCCCCCACCGGCACTTTTGTCTCAGTGCAGAGCTGACACTCTCAAGCAAGGAGTGAAGACAATAGCCCTCTCCTGAGGTTCCATACAGGCATCAAGCCTAGTAGCCAATGACAAATCCATGGTTCTATTCTCTTTTTAAAGCTGCCTAATCCAATGGCCATCACCACATTGTATAGCCATTAATGCTTTTATGAAACAATGGAACTATTCCATAGTTTGTTTTTAACAAGATTTATATATTGATTAATCAACAAAAGTCTAAGTGATTTACATAATATAAAATATTCATTAAAATACTGATGACATCAAACTTTAAAAACCAATCCAGTATAAAATATGAGCAGAATATGGCTAATCAACAACAACAACAAAGGTTTTAGCAGGTGCTGAAAACAATACAGTGAAGGAGCCTGACTAATATTAATGGTTCTCAGAACAGCAGCTCCAGCCCCCAACACATTTTTCTTGCAAGTTAGATACCGAAAAAGCCTGCACCACATCCCAAACCCCCACCATGTTGATCTGGCCCACTAAAGAACTCTCCAATGTGCTGTAGCAGAGCATGCAACTTTACAATGTTTAGCCTTCTAGAAGAAAATGGAGACTCAATTCTCAGATCCTTTGTGATGTGCCGGTGCTCTTCTGAACCATGGAATGGGATGATTGCAGTCTAGCTTGAATGCTACAGAATTTCATTATAGCATGTCAAAAAAGATTTTGAAGTCACTTCTTTGTTCTTCATACAAGAGATCTGATTAAACTGGAAGTGAATTGGGGCATCTACAAAGTGAAAACTTTACTACCATCTCCTGTCGTATTTCATAAGATAACACAGAAAAGCTGCTTTATACCAGGTCAAGATAGTTGTCCATCTAGCCTTGTCTGCTCTGATTCGCAGTGGTTCTCCATGGATCTCAAGCAAAGGGTCTTGATACTTTTAACCAGGGAGATCAGATTCAACCTGAATCTGGATTGCCTTCTCTGTCCTGTTGGTTGCAAACTTGTTTTTGTAGTCCCTACATGCTCTGATTTTGAATAATTGTTCTGTTGTTTTTGGAATTTGAAAGCTGCTCCTCCAAAAAGTAGAACAATGCATGAGTAGACAAAATCAAACCATGAAACATTGCAATTTAAATCAGTAAAAAAATCAACTAAAAATAGAATCCTTTCTCCTTATCTCTGGCCATTAAAAGCAGCTCTAAGCAAAAATGCATTGTTTCTGAAATATAGCAAGGGCATGGGAGTTATACCCAAGTGAGCTTACAAGACAAGGAGTTTTATGATCTGGGAGCTATTGTTAAGAATGCCACTCTACACGTCCTTAGTGTGTTCTCATTTGGTACACATATGCTGTTTGCAAGAGAGCATTTTTGGTAGATTTCAAAGACTATGAACACCCAAGAAAAGGAGTTCTTTCAGTTATGCAAGAGCATGGCAGTCCTTAGGGCAGATGAAACTAACAACTGTGTTCCCCGGTTCTCTTGAGTGGTCAGAAGTTTAAAGGTACAATACTTGCCTGGGTTCAGTTTCCTTTGAAATGAATGAGGTCACAGGAAGCTTATGGCATTTTGTAATATTTGTGTTTGCTTACAAATAGATAAGCTGAGCATCAGTGACGGTACACAGTTTAACTATTCCAAAGTCTGTTACCACCACATCATGTCTGCCAGGGGAAGAACCTGCACCCTTAGATGCTCCCAGAGCCAACTCAACTCTCTGACTGGTCTGTACCTGTCTTGTTTAAAAACCTGCTGTTTCTGCACACAGACAGCTTGAGGACTTTGTTCCCAGACAAAGGTGGGGGCAGAAAGAACATAAGAAGAGACTCCTGGATCAGCCCAATGGCCCATCTAGTCCAGTATCCCATTCTTACAATGGCTAACCAGATGACTACGGGAAGCCTGAAAGCAGGACCTTGAGCCCAACACAGCCACTTCTCCAAAATGGCTCTCCCCTTCCAGAAGTTTCTGGGCATTTCCTAGTCACTGCATATAATCTGCTGATAGCAATTAACTAATCTGATATATACTAATCTAATATAGGGGATAGTCCAAGCCAGGCCTCACCAAACCACTTGTGACTTCTTAAGCAGTTTACCCAGTTACAATCACATAAGAACATATTGTTGCACACACCCCAATCTCTGAGTGGTGAGAGACTACCAGGGTTATAGCATTTACCCAGGGTTTGGTTTCCTTGGAATGAAGGTCAATGGAGACTTGGTGTCTTTATGATATATTTTATTTATTTATTTATTATTTGATTTATATGCCGCCCTTCCTCCCAGCAGGAGCCCAGGGAGGCAAACGGAAATGCTAAAAACACTTTAAAACATCATAAAAGACCTTAAAATACATTAAAACAAAACAACGTTAAAAACATTATTTTAAAGCTTTAAAAACATCTTTAAAAAACAAAAAAAGTTAAAAACATATTATTAAAGAAAACATATTAAAAGCAATTCTAACACAAACACTGACTGGGATAGGTCTCAACTTAAAAGGCTTGTTGAAAGAGGAAAGTCTTCAAAAGGTGCCGAGAAGATAGCAGAGATGGCGCCTGCCTAATATTTAAAGTTTATTTACACATATATACAACCGGAGTGTAAGATGGAGGGGTTCTCAAAATTAACACTCCAATAGATCTTGCTTCCCCATTAGGTTTTTAGCGGAGGCTTCCCCAAAGGCATAGCTTTGGACTCAGCACAGAAAGGGAGGTAGCTCCCAACTTTTCCTCAGTCTGAGGAAAATCTACCCCCTGTCTGAATGAGGTGGGGGGAAAGGATACCCTCATTCCTATGGCAACACATTGCTCTCCTGGACCTTACACATGTTAATTGGGGCACTTGAGAGACACATTAACCCTTGGCTTGGTAATTATAGCAGGTTTTTTCTATTGCAGATCCCAACTTCAGGCTAGAAGGAATCCACAGATATCAACCAGATCAACCCCACAATCCTATAACAATATGAAGAGATATGTAGATTTGCACCACCACCTCCTGATATGTGCCTATGACTTTCACGCAATGCTAGTGAGTTAGGGAGGGGGTTGGAATCACATTTCCTAGCAACAAAAATATAGCAGCTGAAAAGGCTGTAGCTTGAAGAAAAACATCTGATGCAACAAGTGAACAACATCTGCACATTTATTGTACCCCCACAAAAAGCTAATAATTTGCAAAGGCTATTCCTTCCATGTAAGAGGTTTGAGACTGGGGTGTGCTGGTAAATGTTTAACAACCGGCTCTCCAGAAAAAAAAGTATGCATATATATACATACATAAGTAGGGTACTTCCAGACGAGTGTCAGTGTGTTTGTAGCAGCAGAAGTTTTGTGGCACCTTAAAGACCAACACATTTGTGATGGCATAAGCCAAAGGTAGCCAACGTGGTGTCTTCCAGTTGTTGTTGGACTATGATCAGCCCCATCCAGCTTGGTCAATGATCAGGAATGATTACTGTAGCCCAGCAAGATCTAGAGGGCACAACTTTGGCTACCCCGATCTACTTGGCTTCCACTGAGCTATGGCCCTCCTAAAAGCAGCAGTGAGGAACCTGTGGCCCTAAAGATACTGGACTCCAGCTCTCATCAGCCTCAACCAGCATGTCCAATGGTCAGGGACGATGGGAGTCGCTGTCCAATAATATCTGGAGGGTGCCATGTTGGCTATCCCTGGCATAGGCTTTCATGGACTAGGCACCTTCTTATCTTCCGGTATGGTAAATGCTATCATATGCCAACAACACCCTTCTGTGTTCTACCTAGGACGAACAAGCTGGCCGCTACACAAACTAATAAATGGGTACATATGTGGCATCAGAAATGACAATATTCAAAGACCAGTGGGTGAACATTTAAGAACATAAGAACATAAGAAGAGCCTGCTGGATCAGGCCAGTGGCCCATCTAGTCCAGCATCCTGTTCTCACAGTGGCCAACCAGGTGCCTGGGGGAAGCCCGCAAGCAGGACCCGAGTGCAAGAACACTCTCCCCT
Organism: Rhineura floridana; assembly: GCF_030035675.1. NCBI lineage: Eukaryota > Metazoa > Chordata > Lepidosauria > Squamata > Rhineuridae > Rhineura > Rhineura floridana. The sequence continues at coordinate 291,315,523 of NC_084480.1, forward strand.
CCTGAGGCTTCCGGCAACTGGTTTTCAGAAGCATGCTGCCTCTGACTAGGGTGGCACAGCACAGCTATCACGGCTAGTAGCCATTGATAGCCCTGTCCTCCATGAATTTGTCTAATCTTTTAAAGCCGTCCAAGCTGGTGGCCATTACTGCATCTTGTGGGAGCAAATTCCATAGTTTAACTATGCGCTGAGTAAAGAAGTACTTCCTTTTGTCTGTCCTGAATCTTCCAACATTCAGCTTCTTTGAATGTCCACGAGTTCTAGTATTATGAGAGAGGGAGAAGAACTTTTCTCTATCCACTTTCTCAATGCCATGCATAATTTTATACACTTCTATCATGTCTCCTCTGACCCGCCTTTTCTCTAAACTAAAAAGCCCCAAATGCTGCAACCTTTCCTCGTAAGGGAGTCGCTCCATCCCCTTGATCATTCTGGTTGCCCTCTTCTGAACCTTTTCCAACTCTAGAATATCCTTTTTGAGATGAGGCGACCAGAACTGTACACAGTATTCCAAATGCAGCCGCACCATAGATTTATACAACGGCATTATGATATCGGCTGTTTTATTTTCAATACCTTTCCTAATTATCGCTAGCATGGAATTTGCCTTTTTCATAGCTGCCGCACACTGGGTCGACATTTTCATCGTGCTGTCCACTACAACCCCGAGGTCTCTCTCCTGGTCGGTCACCGCCAGTTCAGACCCCAATACTCAACCTCAATGGAAGCTGGTGCACATTGGAACTGGTAGGGTAGAAGGCAAGGGAGACCAACAGTGGGTGGAGCCAAAGTCAATGACAGGTGGAGCTAGAACCAATGACAGGCAGAGCCAACTCATTTGAGTTTTGTCCCCATTGCCTTTCCTGCTTGGTTCAACAAGGGCAAAAATGAGATTAAGGAGGAGGAAGTTGACAGGCAGGTCCACCCTTTGGGCTAGTTTAGTAAGTAAGAGGACAGGCAGCTGGGGATTGGCTGAGGACAGACTGAAGATGGTGGGGCAGTGCCCCATTCACCGAAATGGACCAGCCTCCACTGTTCAACCTCCCAAGACTCTCTGCCGCTAACCTTAAGGTGGCCATTCTTAAACAACAGGACTTCAGTGGAAGACTACAACATGAAACCGGTGAATTGCAATTTATGGAGGGAATGAATGCTATCACTTGTGGTTTGAATCGGAATAGTGATTTCTTATCACAGTGCTGTGAGTTAATTAACTTATCGATGCTAGGATGTTCGTGTTATCAATATCACCTACACTGTGACTGGTTGCTTCCAGACCTGTTTATTGAGCTTTTATCCTGGTCTGCTTGCACAAAGTTTCTGGCAAAGTTACAAGGCTTATTAGGGGGAAAGTCCCATTATTAGTTGGACATACTTCTGAATAAGCATGCATACTTCTGAGTAGGTAGGTATAACTGTTTCAAGTTCAGAAGAAAATTAAGTAGCATGTATACAACCTCTCTTTTTTTAAAATTTAACAAAATTTGTATACCATTTGAATGTAAAGACCTTTAAGCGGTTTACAAAAACATTAAAATGATCAATAAAACAGTTAAAACCAAGGAATTAAAACATATTTAAAATAATTAAAACAGCTACTAACTGAAAAAATTAAACAGCTCAACATCTATGTGTCTGGAAGTTTCAGGCAGGCACCGAAAGAAATACAGCAAAGATGCCTGCCTGATGTCAATAGGCAGGGAGTTCCAAAGAGCAGATTAGAAGTCAGATTTCTCTGTCTTAGATGAGAAGTCAGGTTTCTCTCTCCAGAGACTTGTTTCCAGAGTCCAAAGTTATCTGATGAAAAAGAAAGGTACCTGTAAAAGATCCTAGGCCTTACTTTTCCTGTGTACAAAAACTAATGAGCCTCTTGCTCTATTGCAAACACATCACACCTTAATTTGCATTGAGGGAATTGTGATCATGGTTACTCAGCAGTAGATCTTACTTCCAAGGAAATCTAAAGGCTTCCAGTTTCAGCCATATCTCAGCTTATTTTTCTGTCTTTTTAGCTGACAGGTAATAAAAGGATCTGTGGAGATCCATACTAATGATGGCAATTAAAAACACAGAAAAAGCAGCCATCCATAAGTCTTGTTCTAAACCTTATGAAAGGTTGTGGAAGGATTGTCTAATAGACAAGGGTTACTGTAAGACAGTGAACTGTAGCCACAGAGTATACTGTGCTGGGCTGCAGAAACTGGGATTCAGAAACCTACCTAGTGGAATGAAAATCTCTCAGACAACCTGGCTAACCTGTTAAGAAAAACAAGGAAGCTGCCTCATGTATTCTGTCCCACAATCCTTAGAGAAAATTCCAAGTGAGATACATTTAATTTTTTTAAAAGCACAAAATGCTTACTCAAATGAAAGGCACTCTGCACATGCTTGATGGCACTTTTCCACTCCACCAGCTTAAATGTTTATAGGAAGAAAAATAATGCCTCAGTTAAACCATGATGGTGGAGGTAATCCTGGATACTGTGCAGGTCCTAAAACCTGGTTCCAGAGCTAAACTGTGTCCTGCCTACACCCACCCAAACTAATTTGTCTTCCACGCCAAAAAGCTTAACCTAAGTCCTCCTTCCCTAGTCAGCAAGCCAAACCCCCTCAGCACCCCGGGAAGTCTGAGTGGCTGGCAGATAAACAAACAACGCTGAGAGGCTAGCGAGAGACACCCGAGAGCGTGAGGTTTCCCCTCCTTTTCCTCCTCCTTCTCTTGCACCAGGACACATCTAGTCAGTATATATATATATATATAAAAGAGAAAATCCCAGCTTGCCATGAGAGCGGGAGGAGGCGAGGACTAGAGGGCAGGCCAAGAGCCTTTCTCTTCTCGGACACAATTCAAACCTTGTTTGCAAGGCAGAGGATTCACTTTGTGTGGTGACAAGCAGGGCTGGTTCTAAAGGGCGGCCAGGTGGGGCACTGGCCCGAGGGCCCCTGGAGCTACAGAGGGCCCTCCGCTCTCCTTCCGCGATCTCGCGGGACAAGAGCTTCCAAACTGCCCACCATCCCCCGCTTCACTTACCTTTTTCTCCGCTGTTTTTTGCGGTTTGCCATCAATCAAGATGACAGCTGAGGTTTCCATTGCTGCCATCAACCAAGATGGCGGCAGAGGCTTCAGCCCCTTAGGAAAACCTCAGCCAACATCTTGATTGATGGCAAACCTGCACGTGCAGTATGCGCAGCTGCAAAAAAAGCAGAAAGGTAGGTGAAGCGGGGGGGATGGGATGGGACAGGACAGTGGGCGGCTCAGAAGCTCCTGTCCTGCGATCCCTCCTGCGGCTGTTTCCGCGGATCGCGGAAGGGGAGCGGAGGGGCCCAGGGCATGCTGGTGCCCAAGGACCCCGTCATGCCTGGAGCCGGCCCTGGTGACAAGGGCCATAGCTCAATGGTACAGCATCTGCTTTGCATGCAGAATTGTTCAGGTTCTGTCCCTGGTATCTCCAGGTATGGCTGGGAGACACCCACATGGGGAAACCTGGAGAGCTGCTGCCAGTCAGTGTAGACAATACTGGGACAATGATCTGACTCAATGTAAGGCAACTTCCTGTGTTCCTATGACAGGAGGAGAAGAGATAATTGAACTTCAGATATCCCAAATCTAGCTGCACTATTAATACTTACTGTACTATTTATGTATATTACTACTACTACTACTCTCTACAAGGAAATACATATGGCCTCAGGTGCCTTTTTCCTGTTTAAATAAAGGGAAGAAAGATATTGTGTATGTGTTGGAGATAGGAGGACTACTCAAGATAACAAACATCTACGCACTCAAGGAGATGAGCTTTCCCTTATTTGCAAGACACTTCACGTGAGGAGGCACATGAGCCTGCACTTTTTCTCCACAGCCATCTGTGCCCTGAGCTGATAACCGAGGGAGACGCTCCTTCCCACCGGCTCCTGCCTCTTTAAGCTCCAGCTGTTCTCGTTTTCCTCCCACCCATCTTCTCCTGTCTCTATTTTTAGCTCGCTTCCCCGATGGTAGCATCCATTTTTCTCTTCCTCCTCTCCCACCCGCACCTCCCCTCTTCGCGGCTTCCTCTCCAAATGGTACTTTCCACGCCGAGAAGGTCAGCCGACTGAGCATGCCTGAATGTTGCTCGGCAGCTGCAGAACCCAGGATGCGCGCCCGGCTAATCCCATTCACAGGGAGCGGGCCCTTGCGCTCGCGCACTCGCTCTGACTGGCTGACAGGACTGAGCGAGCGCTGCACCGCGCTGTGCGGCACCCAGTGAAGCAGCGTCAAGCGCAGCCCGCTCTTTTCCTTCTCCTGACAAGTAAGTTTCTTCTCCGCTTTTTCAGCCTTCGCTGCCCCAAGTCACCGAGGCGCCCTGCAGTCACCGCAGACGCTGCTGAAGCAGCAAAAGCTTCTGGCGCTTGGGCAGTGGGCGGGAAGCGGCCGCAACCCGGCCAATCCGCAGGGCAAAAAATGCCCCGCACGCGCCGCCTGCTTCTGCTGCCTTGGGACAGTTGGGCTGGCTTGGAGTGCCCTTTCTGACGCTGCCTTGCAACGGTGGCGCCTGCTTGTTTTTGGGGGGCTGGACGGGCTTGGTTTTCGTGTTTTTTTTCCTTAAACTAATATTTATTTTGCTAGGGAAGGGGATAAGCGGGAAGCTCCTGCTCGCTCGTCCTTTCCTTTCCTGCTGGGAGGAAGCTCGGCTCGAGGCAAGGAGAGGTGATGGAGGGAATGGGACAAAACCGATGAGTGAGGGGAAGGATGGGGCTGAGGAGCGGGTGGAGGGCGGCGGCGGCTGGCCCAAGGAAGAACTGGGGCCGAAGGGGAGACTCGGGCATGAGGATGGGCTAGGCTTAGGACCTGGGGCTTGGAGGAGGGCGTCCACTGAGAGGAAATAGGGCTGGACTGAGTTGAAGGCAGCTAGGGGCGAGGGGTTGGATGCTTGGGCCAGGCGGGGTCTTGGTAGGGATCCAGGGCGCTGGGCAGGAGCTCTGTGGAGGGGCGAAGGGAAGCGAGGTTGCTCGATGGGGGCCAGGCGGGAGAGAAGGGGTGCTTCGGTGGACGTTTCCGACACGGTTTATTTTTTTATCCCTCGTTGCCGTTGGGCTTTTGGGGAACCGCGAGTCTGAAGCTTGTGGAAATGACCCAGAGCCAAGAGAATCGGTGAAGGCAGGCAGGCAGGGACCAAGGGCTGCTGCCGCTGCATGCGCTGCTGCCGGGTATGTCAACAGCCGTTCACTTTTTGTCTCTGTCTTTCTTTCTTTCTAAAACGTCTCTCACGCAAACACAGACCGGACAGACTTGCAGAGGCGCCAGCTGGGGCATGAGTGGGATCAGTGAGATTCCAGGGCCAATGCAGAGTAGTCCCTGGACGCCTGTGCCAGCATTGCATGGAGTCAGGCTGGGACTGCAGAGGTGGTGTGTAGGAGCAGGAAGCTTCTGATTTTGGCTTGGAGGCTTAGTTGTGTGTGTGTGTGTGTGTGTGTGTGCGCCCGGGCAAATCTCTACTGTTGCTGCTCCGACTGAAAGCCTGTGGTGTATCTGAAAAGCCCTTTGGTGATACAGCACCTGATGCATGTGTTCCACTGCCATGGATTTTTCTCTCATTTTTCTTGGGAAATGTCATTTTTTTCTGAATGGATGGGAGAATAAGCAGGTGCTGCCCATCTCCCCCATTCTGCTCTTTAATATTCAGCTGTCGTGTACAAATCAGCCTCATTCCCTTAAAAAGAAATTAGCATGCTCTAGCTGTCTGCAAGGGATTTTTTTTAATCCTAATTTATTTGCTGTCTGAAGCCATCCCTTGGTTCTTTCTGCACTTCTCCCACGGAGTGAGGCTGCTTTGCTGATGAGCTGATCAGTTTCTGTGCCTTGCTCTGCCTCTGGAAATACTCTCTTGCACCAGGCTCCTTCTTTCTCCATAGAGCAGCCTCTTGAAATATGCATATCTGGTGAGATGCCTACACCAGTGGTGCTATTGTGCCATAGCTGTCATTACTGAAGGCGGACTTTAACATTATTACAGCACTGAAGCTTTAGTAGAAGTAAACTTCAGTGAGAAGAGCCAAGCATGATGTCACCGATGCCAGAGTAAAAGCAAGGTTAAACAGTTCTTTGAATTCAAATGATGTTACAAAGATAAATTTATGTGTTGAAAATATGCCTGTAACACAGGATAATGCTTAATGCAACTGATGAAGTGGACTGTAGTCTACAAAAGTTTATGCTGTAATACATTTGTTAGTCTTTAAGATGCCACAAGTCTCTTTGTTATTTTTGCTGCAAAAGATTAACTCACCACCCCAAATAATTATATATATATATATATATATATATTTTCCCCCTGGGGTAGCTACGTTAATCTGAAGCTTCCAGAGTATATGATTTAAACATATGGCTTTAAAAAATGCTCAGGTAGGGACAGAAAAGCACTTTCTAATTTGGTGGTGGGGATCGAACGATACATATTAACTCATCGCTTTGCTTGCCAATATAATGAAATGGAGGTGTTTTGGTCAGAAAACAAATACTGTAGATTTAATAGTGGTGACTATGTGATTATTATCAGTTAACTATGTTTTCAAACTATAACCATGGAATGATAATATTTAAGTTTAAAAAAAAGAGTCTTAAGAATGGCTCTTGGGATATACAGTATCACTTTAAATAGCATGCATTATCCAGGTAAATTAAACATTTTATTGGGCTATAGTTACTTGACTTAGGCTGCAATCCAATACATGTCTACTCAGAAGTAAGCTCCATTGGGTTCAATGGAACTTATTCGCAGGTACATGTGTATTGGATTGCAGTCTTAGTAAGGTAGATAGCCTCTTTATAAAACAAGGCTGTCTTTGATTAAGAATAGTGTATCTGCTTTAAAATGAGTTGAGACCTGTTTTATCTTTGAAATATGTTTGAACTTTTGTTAATGCTTAAAGTATCTGTCTCATTAAAGAGCAATTTAAAGGTAATGTGCTCTTTGAAAGAGAATTGCAGAATGCTTGATTTGCTGTTTTTAACTTAAGAAATGCCTATATGGTATTACCAATTGCAGAAAGGTTGTGATAGGTTCTACTTCATGTTCTGCTTGAGATCTCCTGCTTGTGCAGAGTTTTTGCCCCAAGAGCTAGGTGCTTATAAGGAGTGGTTTGAGGTTTATTGGAGTTACATTTACTAGATCTGTCAATTACTATATCTGTCAATTAATTGAAGAACTCATGCTTCTGTCACATTCAAAAAAATGTCACACTAAAAAAATGGAACTTCCACATGGGGATGTGCATAAAGGGGCTGGTTTGCATTCCCAGTTGATTGAGGGGTTGTCTGACCCTCTTCCCAGACTGTGTTGTATGCAAGGAAAAGTTCTTCTAAAAAATCCCCCATTCCAGTGGTGTTTCTGAATATGCCCATGTACTTTCTCCCATGTGAATGACTGGGCTGATTTTGGTTCACTCATGTGGGGTGTGGGAAGTTCTTTAGTTGGAGACAATGTTGGACATATCCTGATTATCAATGAGCGATGGCCCAGTTTGCAAGAGGCACCCCAGAGATGAGCAATGTGTCTCTGCACTTTGCCCCTCATTGGTTCTCTTGGCGTTTAGGCTGCCACTCACACAGTGTGCTCATCATATGGGCAGTTTGATAGAGGATAGTGTGAAAGGTATATGATGCATTTCTGTTGCTGAAGCAAAGCAAATTCGGTCCTGTAAGCTGTCTGGTTGAGAGACCAACTGGGACTCCTGTGTAAGCCATAGAGGAAGAGTGTTTATAAGTTAATCAATATACTAATGGTCTCAATTTTCTGAGTGTTGGTGCTTATGTGGCCAAAACAGCATAATCCAAGCACTAGAAGGAATTATCAGAAGGCTTTGGGGGAACCAGAAGTTTTATAGGAGCACAAAAAAATCTGTAGAAAAACAATCCTCAGGATGGGGGAGCCCCAAAACAGCTCTGGGAGGATTGAGCATGCTCACTGGGCATGGGATGCTGGCTGACTGACAGTGGCAGGGGGTATGGACAACCACACAGAAGGCAAAAATTGAATGGAGTATCCCTAGAACCAGGGTATGGTAGAATAGGGCACTGCAACATCTTGTTGTAGACTTCACTTGTAATGATGGTGATGATGTTTTCTGGTCTGAAAATCTCACATGTCATACAAAGAAAGGCTATATGATGACAAACACATCTGGTTTCTATGAATGAATATACATTTCAGAATTGGATTGAATATTTTTCATAATGAAAATAATATAGCTAATAGAGCTGGTAGACTTTTTGAAATGAGAGGATCCTTGATGTTTGATTCTTCTTCTTGTTCATAAAATCTCAAAAACAATCTGTTTAACCTTGTTTGAAGAATGGTTTGAAAAGGGAAGTGGCAGCAGTTTGTGTAGTGAAAAAGAGGAAAGTTATCTTCTCTTTTAATGAAAAAGAGGCATGGGTGTAACAATTGCAGTAATTTTCCTTAATTAGATGACCTTATATGATTGTGGTAGCTTATATGGATGTTGTTTATGTGCCTTCACGTCGATTAAGACTTATGGTGTCCCTATGAATCAGTGACCTCCAACAGCATCTGTCATGAACCACCCTGTTCAGATCTTGTAAGTTCAGGCCTGTGGCTTCCTTTATGGAATCAATGCATCTCTTTTTTGGACTTCCTCTTTTTCTATTCCCTTCTATTTTCCCCAGCAGCATTGCCTTTTCCAGTGAATCATGTCTTCTCATGATGTGTCCAAAGTATGATAACCTCAGTTCATCATTTTAGTTTCTAGTGACAGTTCTGGTTTAATTTGTTCTAACACCGTGGTTCCCAACCTTTATGAGCATGGGACCCCCTTTATAAGCTGAAAAAAATTCATGACCCCTCCCCCCAGGGAGGCAGGCTGGCTGCCAGGAAGGAAGGGGGAAAGCAGCCTTTCTGTGCAGACTTGCTTCTTTTTGCTTCACAAAAAGCCCTCTCCTCTCATTCTAAGTAAGGGTGCTGTCAGTAGCGGCAGTGCAAGGAGACGGGAATCAGTGATAGTAATCCCCTCTTCTTCCTGGTAGCTCCACCCTCAGCCTCCTTTGGCATCTGCCATGTATTTTATAGGCAGATGCCTGCCCTTAGTGCACCTGACAGACGCTCTGGCGCTTCAGCAAAAGACCTCCCCTCTTCTTTGGAGCAAGGGAGAGGTGTCATCTGCAGCGCCAGTGGGAAGCAGACAGTGTAGAGGGAGTGAACACTTTTTAAAAAAATAATAAATAATTCATTTCTGTACTGTTCACGGCCCCCTCTGGATTACTTCGTGGGGCCCCCTGGGGGTCCTGGCCCCCAGGTTGGGAACCACTGTTCTAACACCCAATTATTTGTCTTTTTTGCAGTCCATCGTATCCGCAAAGCTCTCCTTCAACACCACATTTCAAATGAGTTGATTTTTCTTTTATCTGCTTTTTTCACTGTCCAACTTTCACATTCATACATAGAGATTGGGAATACGATGATCTGAATGATCCTGACTTCAGTGTTCAGTGATACATCTTTGCATTTGAGGACCTTTTCTAGTTCTCTCGTGGCAGTCCTAGCCTTCTTCTGATTTCTTGACTATTGTCTCCGTTTTGGTTAATGACTGTGCCGAGGTATTGATAATCCTTGACAAGTTCAATGACATCATTGTCAACTTTAAAGTTACATACATCTTCTGTTATTACTTTAGTCTTTTTGACATTCAGCTGTAGTCCTGCTTTTGTGCTTTCCTCTTTAACTTTCATCAGCATTCATTTCAAATTATTATTGGTTTCTACTAGTAGTATGGTATCATCAGGATATCTTAAATTATTGATATTCATCCCTCCAATTTTCACACCTCCTTCATCTTGATCCAATCCCGCTTTCCCTATATGTTCTGCATATAGATTAAACAAATAGGGTGATAAAATACACGCCTGTCTCACACCCGTTCCAATCGGTTTCTCCTTATTCTGTCCTTACAGAAGCCTCTTGTCCAGAGTATAGGTTGTGCATCAGCAATCAGATGCTGTGGCACCTCCATTTCTTGTAAAGCATTCCATAGTTTTTCATGATCTACATAGTCAAAGGCTTTTCTGTAATCTATCAAGCACAGGGTCATTTTCTTCTGAAATTCCTTGCTCCATTCCATTATCCAACATATGTTTGCGATATGATCTCTGGTGCCTCTTCCCTTTCTAAATCCATCTTGGACATCTGACATTTCTCGCTCCATATATGGTAAGAGCCCTTGTTGTAGAATCTTGAGCATTACTTTACTTGCATGGGATATTAAGGCAATCGTTCGATAATTACTGTATTCCCTGGGATCCCCTTTTTTGGAATTGGGATGTATATGGAACGCTTCCAGTCTGTGGGCCATTGTTTAGTTTTCCATATTTCTTGACAAATTTGTCAAAATTTGGACAGATTCAGTCTCAGTAGCTTGTAGCAACTCTTAGTATGCCATCTGTTCCTGGTGATTTGTTTCTTTCAAGTAGTTTAACAGCAACTTTCACCTCGCAGTCTAAAATTTCTGGTTCGTCATCATACGGTTCCTCCATGAATGAATCTGTCATCCTGGCATCTCTTTTATAGAATTTTTCAGTGCATCACTTCCATCTTCCTTTTATTTCATCTCGGTCAGTCAGTGTGTTCCCCTGTTGATTATTCAACATCCCTACTCTTGGTTTAAATTTCCCTTTCATTTCTCTAACATTTTGGAACAGGGCTCTTGTTCTTCCCTTTTTGTTGTCCACTTCTGTTTCTATACAATAACTATTGTAATAGTTCTCTTTGTCCCTACATACTAGTCACTGTATTGTTGCATTTAGGGTTCTGACTGTGATTCTGTCTCCTCCTGCTTTTGCTTTCTTTCTTTCTTTAACCATTTTAAGAGTTTTTTTCAGTCATCCATCGAGGTCTTTCTCTCTTTTTAACTAGAGGTATTGTCTTTTTGCATTCTTCCCTGATAATGTCTCTGACTTCACTCCATAGTTCTTCTGGTTTTCTGTCAACTAAGTTTAAAGCCTCAATTCTGTTCCTTATTTGATCTTTATATTCTTCTGGGATGTTATTTAAATTGTATTTTGGCATTATGCTTGCTTTGTTGTTGTTCTTTAGCTTTACTCTGATTTTCAATGTGACCAGTTCATGATCTGTACCTCAGTCTGCTCCTGGTCTTGTTTTTGCAGAAAGTATGGAACTTCTTCATCTTCTGCTACCAATTATATAACCAATTTAATTCCTATATTGACCATTTGGTGATGTCTACGTGTATCTTTTCAGTTGCTCAAAAAATGTGTTTACGAGAAACAAATTATTGGCTTCACAGAATTCAATAAGTCTTTCTCCTGCTTCACTTCTGTCTCCTAAGCCCCATTTCCCCACATTCCTAGTTCTTCTCTCTTTCCTACTTTTGCATTCCAGTCTCCCATGATTATCAGCGTATCTTGTTTTGGTGTGTCATCAATTTCTTCCTGTACCTCTGCATAAAATCTGTCCAAGTCTTCTGTGTTTGCCATTGGAGCATAGGCTTGGATGATGGTTATGTTAATAGGTTTCCCATTTAATCTCATTGATATCACTTGCTGAGACCTTGTGTTGTAGCTCCTAATTGCTTTTGCTACATCACTTCTCACTATTAAAGCAACCCCATTGCTTCTTAATTTCTGATTTCCTGCATAAAATATATTGTAGTTGCCCGACTGGAAATGTCCCATTCCCGTCCATTTTTATTCACTCACGCCAAGTATTGTAATGTTGATACGTTCCATTTCTTCCTTGACAATTTCTAACTTTCCCTGGTTCATGCTTCTCATATTCCATGTTCCTATTGTGTGTGTCGTACAACTCCGGACTCTCTTTTCACATCTGTGTCCATCAGCACGTGGACTTCTTTTCAGTTTTCACCCAGCTGCGTCAGTAGTCACAGCGCTATTCGTACATGTCCTTTGTTCTTCCCTAGTAGCTCGGTGAGTGCCTTCTGACCTGGGTGGGTCTCATCTTCCAGCACGATCTCATCTTGCATTTTGGATACTCTGTTCATAGGTTTTTCATGGTAAGAGGTATTCAGAGGTGGTTTACCATTGCCTTCCTCTGAGTTTGAATGCATCTTAGTCTGGTGTCTCAGCTTTGACCATTCCGCCTTGCGTGCCCCTGCTAGGAGTCTAGCCTCTTGGTCTAGACTCCTGATGGCATTGCTCTCAGCTTCTTCAACACTCTCAAAACCCCTCACCACATTAAGATGTGCATCCTAGAGGGGGTTATATGGACAGTTCTCATGAAATAATACAATAACAGTAAGGCACTACATTGACTTTTAGGAGAGTTATCAGGTCCCCCAAAATCCTCTTTAAATTAGCTTGCTGGTTATGTTGCCCTATGGAATTCAGGGCTTCATAAACCTTAATGAATAAAAACAGCTTCTAAAGGTTGTGATCCAGGGTGTCATCTAGCTGAAAACAATAAAAATGTGTTTATGCGCACAACAGATTTTTTCCCCTGTGAGAATGTATACTTATTACACTAGTACTGTTCTTACTATTCGAACGTGATTTTGATAAGACCCAGATCATGAAGAGCTTATATTTCAGGTGGCAATTACCTGTGGAAAATCTAGTTCAAGAGCTGTGCAGTTCATCCATGTTTTCCTCCCACTCAGTCTGTCAAACCTGGCTCTCAGTTTTCTGCTTCTATAATTCTGTGTTTTTATAGAACTTCTACACCTTCATTTGCTTTAAATCATTATTTTAATTCTCATTCTCACAATGTTTCTTTTTAAAAAAAACAACCACAAGGAGGGCATTAGCACTCTATGACTGTGATAGAGCATTTCTAGAACTGAATTGGAGCTGTGGAATGGATGGCTTCAATGCAAAATATTCAAACTTTAAAAAATCCTAGACAGCCTAAATGTATTGGTCAACAGTAACTGCATCTGTATTATTTATTTATTTATTGAATTTTATTTATTGAATTCATTAGTCGCCCATCTGGCTGGTTATCCAGCCACTCTGGGCGACATACAAAATAAAACATCCAAATATATTAAAACATTTAAAATCTCAAACCAGAATAATAAAACCTAACCCACCCCAAAAGCCTGCCTGAAGAGCCAGGTCTTTAAGGCCTGGCGGAAGCACTGCAATCCCTTTCACAGGTACTGGTGTCTGCAGCATCTTCAGATAGCTTGAAGAGATGGGAGGTATTCTTGGTATTCTCCAAGCAGTCCATTAAAGCAGCTCATCAACTATACCTTTTTGCAGAGCCCCATATTTCCAGTTCCTTTTCTTTTTTATCCCCTGTGTTATTAGTGTCGGTGCCTTTTGTAAGATGGCTTTTCTCTTTAATGTTGTTTTGATGATATAGTTCAGTGCCTTACCCCCTGGCCAGGCCAAGTGCTCTACCCTTCCCTTTCTTGTTACTAGATTTCAGAAGGAGTTTATTTATTATTTATTTATTTTATTTTATTTTATTACATTTTTAGACCGCCCTATAGCAATAAGCTCCCAGGGCGGTGTACAGCATAATAAAACAGGTTAAAATACAAGTGGATGTAAATACAATACACAATAAAACATAATTAAAAATTTTCAATTTTAAATTCAAATTTTAAATTTTTTAAAATGCCTGGGCGAAGAGGTAGGTCTTTACCTGGCGCCGAAAAGATAACAAAGAAGGCGTCAGGCGTATCTCATCAGGGAGGGTGTTCCATAGTTCGGGGGCCACCACTGAGAAGGCCCTAGCTCTAGTTATCGTTCTCCGTGCCTCCCTATGCGTTGGGACACGGAGAAGGGCCTTCGACGTCGAGCGCAGCGACCGGGTAGGTACATAGCGGGAGAGGCGTTCCGCCAGGTATTGTGGTCCGATGCGGTTAAGGGCTTTATAGGTAAGAACCAACACTTTGAATCTGGCCCGGGAACATATTGGTAGCCAGTGCAGCTGGGCCAGGACAGGTGTTATATGATCAGTTTTTTTTGTCCCAGTAAGAACTCTGGCCGCAGCATTCTGCACCAGCTGAAGTTTCCGAACCGTCTTCAGAGGTAACCCTACGTAGAGTGCATTACAGTAGTCCAATCTAGAGGTTACCAGAGCATGGATAACTGTGGCAAGGTTCTCCCTATCCAGATAGGGTCGTAGTTGGGCTACCAGCCGAAGCTGGTAGAACACATTCTGTGTCACTTGAGCCTCCAGTGACAGCAGCGGATCTAATAAGACCCCCAAACTACGGACCTGCTCCTTTAGGGGGAGTGTAACCCCATCTAGGGCAGGTCGGACATCAACCATCTGGGCAGAGAGCCCCCCCCACCAACAGCATCTCAGTCTTGTCAGGATTGAGTCTCAGTTTATTAGCTCTCATCCAGTCCATTATCGCAGCCAGGCAGTGGTTTAGGGATGCTCATAATTGTCAGTCTGGTCCAACCATGCTGGAATTGAGAGGTGACGGAATCCTAAGGGGGTAGAATGGAATGCACCACTTCAACTTAAAGATAATGGTTGCCGTTTCTGAATGCTTGCCTACGTTCTCTGAATTTTTTTATGGCAAACATACATTAGGGGAGAATAATTCTGGACCATGGAGACAAAACCTGCTAAGTTTGCATGTTAAAGGCACAATTAAGTGACAGGGTAAAAAGTTGATAACTTTATGCTTGCTTCCATTGGGCATGCTCAGAATTTCCATATGCTTATTTTAGTAAATTTATGCTGCCAGATGTTTCCTCTCTTGTGGAAACCTATCGTGGACTTTGGGGTGTTGGTGGAATTAAACCTGTAGATTGTGTAGCTGGTTTAATCCCTAAACTATGCATACATGATAATGGGAATATTCCGTAAAGTTGCATCCAGATATTACATGGCAAGATATAGATTTGCAGTACTTAAGAAATGCAGCTAACAAACTCTGCTCCCCATTAACCTATAGGAACCTCAGCAATTATGGAATCACTGTAGCCCCCTATGTAGCCCCCTATATGTTCTCACTGATCATTCCAAAATATAGGAGAGCATTTAATCTTGCTTGGTTTAACGTGCTCCCTTCGGCACTGTTGGAGGGCCGTTTCAACAAGATTCCAGTTAGTGAACAGTTATGCCTCTGTGGAGATCGTGCAGTGGAGTCTGTAGAACATGTTCTTCTATCCTGTGAGCTATATAAAGAATACAGGAGAAGGCTAATTTCCCCTTTGGTAACAGCTTTGCCTAAGTGCAATTCCGCCAATCTGGTGTCGACCTGTCTTGGTGATGTGTCATCTTATATCTTATATCACTGCTAATGTTGCAAAGTTTCTCCTTATTTCAATGCAAATTAGGAAAAAATGTTGTCAACCTGCTCTTTAAAGAATTGGGCTGTTGGAACTAAGGTAGCTCTGTATCCTAAATATCCAAATCTTCCATCCTGTATGTTTGCCTTTTTATGTCTTTTTTTTAAAATATCTGGTCTGTGACCGTAATAATAAAATTCATTCATTCACCTGGCAAGATCGCTCTTATGCAATATAGTAAATGATACAGTATTTATTCTTTAAGACTGCAATCCAGAGTACACTTACCTAGGAGCAAGTCCCATAGAACCCAATGGAGCTTACTTGTATTGGATTGCAGCCTACGTATCTGTCAGAGGTAAAGTGGCTATTATGCCTAGATACACATTTTATAACTAGTTATATGTAGTTAGGATGATCTAAGGAAACTCTACTTGATGTTTATTAGAGATCTAGTACTACTCAGCAGGTAAACCAGTGTGTGGACTGACTCTCTCAGGGACTTGCATAACTGAATGTTTCTCTGTGAAATAAAAGATTCTTATACACAGAAATCTCTATCAGTGTTTCTCACCACTGGGAGGTAAGAAATGGGATCCTGTGCAAATTTACTGAGAATGGATTGATCATTTGCATGCTTATTCAGTTCAGTGTGAATTATTCCAGTGCAATCATGCTTAGGATCAGGGCTGTGGAGTTGGAGTCATGGAGTCGGAGTCGGAAGCAATTTTGGGTGGAGTTGGAGTCGGTAGAAATGTACCGACTTCGACTCCGGCTTCAAAATAAATTTTGATAGACAAATTTTTTAAAATATAAATTCAAAATGTCAAAGAAGCTTCCCATGAAGTCAGCTGTAGTTGAGCATTTCACCATAACTCAAGATAGAAAACATTTTGTGTGTCAGTGTATGACACAGGACCCAGATGAAGACAAATGCTGTGATGCCAAGATAAGCGCATATTCAGGCAGAGATAAAAATGCTCCTACGAGAGATTCCAATTTAAAAAGACATTTACAGCCCTTTCCAGGGCTGTAGAGTTGGAAGCAATTTTGGGTGGAGTCGGAGTCGGACAGTAGAAAAATAGAGGAGTCGGAGTTGAAGGTTTGGCGTATGGACTCCATAGCCCTGCTTAGGATAGGGGAAACTGACCATGAAGGAGAAGAAAGGAGGAAGGAAGGGGAAGGGGAAGGAGGTGGATGGGGATGGGGATTGGAAGGTGATAAGGAGGGTGAAGGAGGTGCAAATGAAGGGGGAGGGCAGGAGCAAAAGGGAGGGGATAAGAGGGAGGAGGAGTGCAGGACAGGTTTGATTATTTGCATGCTTTTTGAGTTCAGTGGGATTTATTCCTGTATAATCCTGTTTAGGAAAGGTGAAACTGACCTAGGGGAAGGAAGGGTAGAGGTAGGGAGGAAGGTGGAGGGGATAGGGAGGGGAGGAGATTGGGTGGGTGGGCACTGGGTAGAGGGAAAGTTGCTTTCCTTTCCGAAAGGAAAACATTGTGAACAGTATCATTGTTTTGTTTTCCCCACTTTTTTATTCTATAGCAGGCACATGTAGTCTCCCACCCAAATTTAAACAAAAGCCATCCATACCAGACCTTTATTTCACTTTAGACAGTCATGGTTTCCCTAAAAACATCCTGGGAAGTGTAATTTGTGAAGGGTGCCGAGAGTTGCTAGGGGATGCCCTACTCACCTCACAGAGCTACAATCTCTAGAAGAGAGGCTGACTGTTAAACCACTCTGGCCACTGGAGCTCTGTCAGGGGAATAGGAATCTACATCCCTACCTCCTCCTCCCTGCTCTCAGCACCCTTCACGAACTACACTTCCCAGGATTTTTTGGGAGAAGTCATAACTATCTAAAGTGCAATAAATGTCTCTGTGTGGCCACCTGGTTAGCCAAGCAAAACAGCTGTGCGTCTTGCTTTTAGAACACTGACAGTTCTTACTAGCGGAAAAGCCTTCCAGAGGGAAGGAGGCTTGGTGCTCTTCACCCACTTACTTTGGAGGTTGGGGTGGACTGATAAAGGGCCCTTCTGAGATCTTGAGGAGAAGGTGTTGTGATACCATCACATGTTCCTGGTCACTGCAAGATTGAAAGGAATGGTTTCACAATGGCTGGCATTTTCCAGCCACCTTGAACTTGGTTTCAGTTGATTCCCCTTTAGGGGGACAGGAAGACCTTTCAGTTTAGAGAAAAAGCAAGTCAGAGGTGACATGATAGAAGTGTATGGAATTATGCATGGCATGGAAAAGGGGATAGAGAAGTTTTTCTCCTCTCATAACACATGGGTATTCAGTGAAGCTGAACGTTGGAAGATTCAGGACAGAAAGAAGAAAGTACTTAAGCATGCAGCGCATAGTTAAACTGTGGAATTTGCTTTCACAAGAGGCAGTGATGGCCACCAACTTGGATGGCTTATAAAAGAGGATTAGACAAATTCATGGAGGATAAGGGTATCATTGTCTACTGGCCGTGATGGCTGTGCTCTGCCACCACAGTCAGAGGCAGTATGCTTCTGAAGAGAGGTTGCTAGTAGCTGCAGGAGAGGAGAGTGCTTTTGCACTCAGGTCCTGCTTACGGGCTTCCCATGGGCATCTGGTTGGCAACTGTGAGAACAGGAAGCTGGACTAGATGGGACACTAGCCTGATCCAGTGGGTTTTTCTTACGTTCTTACACTTGGGGTAATTCCTCTAAAGATTCTCCAGATGTTTTTGGACTCCAGCTCTCATCAGCCCCTGCCAACATGGCCAATGGTCAGAGATGATGGGAATTGTAGTCCAGTAACATCTGGAGGTCCACAGGTCCCCACCCCTGCTCTATAGGCTAAGGCAGTGGTTCCCAGCCTTTGAGTATGGGCCCCCTCTGTAACCTGAAAAAATTTCATGACCCCCACATGTTAATTGTTGTTCCTCCTCCTGCTTCTACTCTGGCCATCACCACGATTTGCATGCAGGCAGAGAAACAGAGGCAGAAGAGAGAGAGAAATCTGCTTGTCAGGAAATTAAAGCCCAATAAATATGTAATAAATTTAAACACAATGGTTCATACAAGTCTATAGGCAAAATCAAAATAGGAGCAAACATGGGCAGGTGAGTGGGCAGAGAAAAATAAAAGAGTGATAGAAGTAATGTGAAGGGAGGGGGTAGGGTTAGAGGGAGGAAAGGCATGTCAAGTTGTGGGTGGGGGAGAGGTTTGGTGGGTCAAAAAAGGCAGCAAATAAGAGATGGTAGCACCTGGAAGATTGAAGAGGAGCAACCATGTGGGAGGGAGGGCACTCGGGCCATGAGGGCAGGGACGGGGAGGTAGGGATGTAGTCAAGTGGGCTATGTGTCCATTCTTGGTGCTTCCTTTCTCAGAGTGACCTGTGGTGGCAGTGAGACCTCAACACAAGTGCATATGGTCCCACTCCTCTTCTTTCCTTCACTCCCTAGTCCTGTCCCCTTACATCAAAGGGAGGGTGCTTCGTAGGAGGGAGAAGAGGGAAGTAGACAGTGAGTGTGAGAGTGGAATCCTCCTCAGCTGCTGCCTGTTCCTCTCCCTCTCTTTCTGAGCCAAAGGGGTGAGGAGTGGCTTCCCCTTCCTTTTTCTCCCTCACTGCCATCAGTCACCACTCCCTTCCCCTTAGCCTGGTAATGGCCTGTGTGGGGCTACAGGAATATGCAAGGGTACACTGCCACTGCTGCGTGCCCCTTTCTGTGTCATTCACATTGCAGGAGTCTGGTGGGTTATGGAAAGGTGTTGTGAGAAGGTGAGAGGACCCCCTCCCATACACACACACACAAACACACACACTCAGTACATGTTCACCACCATGTCTGCACTTTTTCTGCTATTGCTGTTGCAGCCACTGGTCTGTGCAGCATGTAAAGGCTGGCGCCACCCTTCTCAATAAGGGGTTAAGGAGCTGGGAGCTCAGGAAGAGCAATCAGCAGCTGGTCTCGAGGGGAGGGGCAAGGAGCCAGGAGCCAGGAATGGGACTTGCTCACATTTGCTCAGCTTGTTTCAGCTGTCCTGAAGACTTTAAAAATTAATAAATAATTCCTCTCTTGGCTCTTCGTAGCCCCCCCCCCCAGCCAGGATGAGTTCCCAGCCCCTCTGGGGATCATGGACCCCAGGTTGGGAACCACTGGGCTAAGGGAAGGTCCCCTAATAAAAGTTACTATAGAGTCTTGCTGAACCTTGGTGTCAGTCTCTGCCGGCTGCACTGAAGTGATATATGGTGCTGTGAAACAATTAGCCGGCAGCTGGCTATGCAGCGGCTTGATTGTAAAGCAGATAAGCACGGGAGAAGGTCAAGGGGTCTCAGTGAACGTACCTGGTTGTCTTCCAAAAAGCATAGTCAGTGAACAAAGCAAGGTTTGATATTCTAATGAAGCTAATCTGAGTTTTAAGGCACAGCTGACAAGAGTTTGAGGCTGGCATCTTAATGTTGCTTCTGGCACAGGGCAACTGGTGTCTCACTGCCTTTTAAGCTCCCCTCCTTGGTTTAGGTGCTAGCAGTCACTCCTCCAACTTCTAGGAGGTTGTAGCCTTAAATGGCCAGAATGCTTGCGTTGCTCTGCTACTCACAGGCATCTTTGCTCTGCAGGGAGTGGAGGGGCATCCTGTTCACTCCTTGAGTCTGACTGTGGGGCCCTAGCTGTATCCTGAGCCATTGGCCATGCTGGATGGGAGTTGGAGTTCAACATCTAGAGGGCTATAGTCTCCCCAGTCCTGGCTTAGATTTTCCGAGCAGTGTCATCTTGTAGACCATCTTACTTATATTGGCATGAATGTTTATAGCCATCAGTGTACTTCTGTAGATGCACTAGATATATTAAATGAGGATCTAAATAGGCTAATGTACCACAAAAGTTTACAAATTGCAAATATACTTGTGCAACAATAAAAATGTTAAAAATCCAATATATGCAATGTACCAATGACATCAAAAGTACAAGTTAACTGGTTGTACTTGGGTCCATTTTATTAGTGTTCCAGGCCCCATAGGGGCACATAATGATTACCTGGATCAGAACATGGGAAACTGCTTTATACTGAGTCAGGTCATCGGTCCATCTGCATCAGTGTTGTCTACACTGGCTGGCAGCATTTCTCTAGGACTTCAGGTAAGGATCTCTTCCTGTCCTTCCACTGATTTGCATGTTGCATTCCACTGAGTCTATGTCCCTCCCTACTATTTTTTTTACAAACCCTTAAGAATTAGAACTAGATTGCTCCAGTGTCTGCTTGGAAGATAGGTGAATATTTATTTTAGGGAAGAGAAGGCTATTCCATATGATGCTTATTTGCCATAGTAAAATGCTGTCATTTACTTAATATAGAAATAATATGAAGAATTAAAATCCATGTTTCCCAGATTCTGTTAAACACAACACAACCCAGTCTTTTTCAAGCCAGGCTTTGTTGATTTCAGCCAGGCTTTGAATTTTCAAAAGACCTGAACTAGTATTATGGTTCCCCAATTGTTCTGATAATCCAAAAGACATCTTAAACTAAATGGCCAGGAAAAGTTACATTAAAAGAAAGAACTGGTATTTTTACAGTGTGTGTTTCAGATTTTTATCAACCATACATGAATTGCGGCAGTGGCTATGGTGGCCTTTTTTTTTTGCGCTTTTGCTTTAGCTGTGCCAAGGCCAGATCGGAAAGTAAAAGGAGCTTTGCTGGAGCAGGTCAAAGGGCCATCTAGTCCAGCATCCTGATCTCACAGTGGCCAATCAGATGCTTCTGGGAACCCTGCAAGCTGGACCTGAGTGAGGCAGCACTTTCTCAACTTGAAACTGGTATACTCTCGCAGGCAGACACACACAAAGGAGCAGCTTTTCCAGTGGCCTGTATCAATAAACAAATAAAACGTCAGCGCCGCCAATGAAGCGCCAAAGTTTACGCTGGAGACTCTGGAACAGATAGTCAACAACTCAGAATTGTGGGGTCTGCTGCAGCCTTACCAGGACCTCATCTGCGGGGGAAAACGCCAGTGCGGGAAGCGCCTAGTAACTGCCACTGCTCCCCCAAGAGGAGCCCACCGAACCACCCGAGCCCGCCGGCACCATGCCAAAAACAGGGAAGCAACTGTTTGACCAGCAGCAACAACTGGAACACCAGAACAACATCAGAAGATGTGGGGGATGGCGGTGCGCCCCTTGCCGCCGCTTTCCGGAGCGGGGCTTTCTGCTCGTCAACAGCCACCACCATCGCATTTTCTTCTCCTCCTGCCCTAAGCAGGACCCACGTCCTTGCTGCCACTTCTTCAACAGCCCAGTGCGGGGCCTCCAGCACGGGGCCTCCCGGCATGGGGGTCTCCTGCTTAACAGCCTGGAGCCTCCTACCCAACAACAGCCTGGCATGGGGCCTCCCGGCGTGGGGCCTCCTACTTGACAACAGCTGCCGCCTCCACGTCCTTCTTTTCCTCCTGCTCCAGGCAGGGCCCAGATCCCCGAGCCCGAGCTCTTGCAGCTGCCCTCTGACATTAACTGCCAGCAACAGCTGAGTGAGCCCAAGGACATGGGGAGGAAGACAATATTGAACCAGCAAAGAGCTTCGCTGTAATAAATGCCTGTCGCCCTTCTGCCTCTCAAGAACTGCCGCCCCCGCTAACACCACCTCCTCTTTCTTGGTGCTGTCGATAATGATAACATTGTTTCTATTTAATTTAATTTTTGTATATTGTATTGTTTATATTGTATATTATTGTATTTTTATACCTGTGTTTATTTTTCTTGTAAGCCGCCTTGAGGGCCTTTGGCCGAAAGGTGGGGTATAAATAAAATTTATTGATATTGATATTGATATTAATAATCATATTATTAATCATGATAATGATGATAATAATCGTATTAATCATGATAATGATGATAATAATCGTATTAATCATGATAATGATGATAATAATCGTATTAATCATGATCATGATGATAATAATCGTATTAATCATGATCATGATGATAATAAACGTATTAATCATGATCATGATGATAATAAACGTATTAATCATGATCATGATGATAATAAACGTATTAATCATGATCATGATGATAATAAACGTATTAATCATGATCATGATGATAATAAACGTATTAATCATGATCATGATGATAATAAACGTATTAATCATGATCATGATGATAATAAACGTATTAATCATGATCATGATGATAATAAATGTATTAATCATGATCATGATGATAATAAACGTATTAATCATGATCATGATGATAATAAACGTATTAATCATGATCATGATGATAATAAACGTATTAATCATGATCATGATGATAATAAACGTATTAATCATAAAAATATACAGAGGTAGAACACAAACCATTCAAGCTACTACCCATTCATAGTCTAATCCTACATGAATTTGTCTAAGCCTCTTTCAAAGCCCTCCAAAGTGGTGGCCATCGCTACATCTTGTGGAAGCAAATCCCACCATTTGAATTTATGATGGAGGTACTTCCTTTTGTTCATCCTGAATCTTCCATTATTCAGCTTCAGTGGAGTGGCCTGAGTTGTAGTATTATATGAGAGGGAGAAAGTCTCCTTATCCACATTTTGCACACCATGTCGAATTTTCAAGTTGCATTGTTACCTGGGGATGCATGGAAGAAACGATTTTTATCCTGTCCTGTGTTGGTTGTGATCAGCACTGTTTCTGTTCTGCAGTGTTTCAGTTTCTAAACCTATTTTTCATCTTACTATCTGCTGTGGCTGAAACCAATGTAATTAAATATATAATTTTAATGGAAGAAAAATGTCAAAAACAATGCAGAGAATAACATACTGATTTTCGTACCATTGCGGATTTAAAAAAACAGCAAATGCTGCTTGCATTGACTTGTGTGATTTCCATTCCTGACCTCTGATGAACGTGCGAATTGTGGCAGTTTCTGCTCCCATTTCCAGTTCTGACAGAATTCTCCAACATCCCTCATTGTAACTAAGGCTGGGCCAAGTTACTTTGGCACATGATGTACAAAATCCCACTAGCACTTCTCCCTGGTAGTAAAATACAATCCATGATAAATAACACTTTGTGGCTCTTTCATGTTACCGTGAGGCAGCCAGGTCTCTCTACCTAATAGTAGGGCCAGACCTGCTGTGAAGATAGTCCAGAATATTGGAAACTAGTAGAAAAAACTGAACAAGAAGGTGAAGAGAAGCTGGAATAGGGTTAGGCAAGGATAAACTCCTAGATGAGCAAGTGCAACCTGAATGCCTAGAGAGCAACAGTTGGGATGGAAATCTGTTCAGATAGCAAGAACTAAAAGGGTTGGTTGGTTGGTTGCTAGTTTTACCCATGTATGCCTTGGCAAGGTTAATGATACAGGTTAAGTCGATGGACAGTGATATATAACATCAGTTGCAGGAGATTGTGGCTGCCGATTGGCGTTTGTGTTGGAGAGTCCCAGAGTGCTTGTAAAGGTACAGTGGCTGGTGAGTTTGGCGATAAGATTAACCAGATATTTATATTAATTAATTGGACTGACTTATTCAGTTAACTAGATTTTATCTATGAATTGTCTAAGATTTCTTAAACTGAATGGTAGCCCTAGCAGAAGGGTCTGTTTCAAAGGGGTTAAGGACAAAAGTATGCACTGAATTTGATCAAAGCAATTATTTCAAGTTGGGTCAGTTGACACCTCTTATGTGGAGAGGAAAGACAGACTTAAAACCACCATTCTACAGTAGTGCATTTTATATGTTTTAATTACAAGATTTGCATTTGTAGGCCAGAATATCTCCTAGACATCTGCTTGATAATTATCACATTTTAGGTCTGGATTTTCTGCTGACCAAATTTCTTGTTTACCTTGTTGTAGTTCACTTAGGTTAAAATTCATGTAGGCTAAATATGCAGTATGCAGAGTCCGATTACTGTTGATAATTTTACATGTCTTTGATCAATGTGTCTGCACAGTATAATTACATATGTGCCTACTCAGAAGTAAGCCTCATTGTATAGGACTGTAGCCTTCCTATATTGCCTTCCGCAGTTAAAAATAGAGAATGGTTTTGTTCCGCTAAAATGCTTGGATCCTCTTCACTCCAAGTGTGTGTTGCTAATTCAGAGAGAATTGGTAGGATACCATATGATTTCTGGATGTGGGAGTAGTTATAACTAGTTTCAATTGGGTCTAAGAATTACTAATGCTGCAAATCTAAGCCCATTTACCTGGGAGTAAGCCTGGAAATAATTCTTTGCATAGACATGTTTAGGATTGTGCAGTTAGTCTAGATCCAAACCTATATCTTTAATGTTATGAAAGCAAAGAGTTTGTACTTATTTCTAATACTTTTGTTCATTCAGTACACTACTATTGTGTAATTACATAATGGAGTGTACAGATAGTGGCACTGCAGACAATCCAGTCAGTTGTCTGCCTTTGCAGTGGTAACTGAATTCCAAGGTGCATGGTGCATTAATTTTTGATGAAACGACAAGAAGATCAATTTTGTTGATATGAACATAGATGATTGTTTGCAGCTGCTATAGTTACTGAAGTTAAGATGTGTTTAAGTTCTTTATTAGGGAAGAAAACAAAGTATATCATTTTCTTCAGGGATTGAATAGAAATAACCACCCAAATCAAGAGAAAGGAGACAAAAAAGAAATAACCACCCAAATCAAGAGAAAAGAGACAAAAAAGAAAGGGAATATTCTATTTATCTACCTGTTTCAGATCAGCACTGGTAATACTGCTCTGGATTTTGGATTTTTAATTCTGCAGTGTTATGCATACCTACTCTCAGTTAAGTCATTGATTTACTTCCAGGTAAACATGCAAAGGATAGGACTTCACATGTTCTCCTCCCATTAGAAGATATTTATTTAGTTCATATTTAATTCTTACGTATACATAAATTGAACAATAATGGGAAAAACCCTATAAAAGACAGGATATTAGTCCAGAAAGCTGGTAAAACAATATTGGTAGCACTTTATTTTACATATTTCTAAGTGATCTTTCAGGCTATAGCCTTCCCAAGGTGGCTTATATTATATTATATTATAAAAACCATTTTATTATCTTATATTATAAAAACCATTGTACAATTTCATTAAAATTTAAAACCTACAATTTTGTTTTTGAAAAAAAAAACCTTTCCAAACCTATAATTCAAATAACAACAACATTTATTTAGAAGATTTGTATGCTGTCTTAGGTAACCACTCGGCTGGTTTGAATAAGGGAAACATAAAATAAGGGAAATATAAAAGGGGAATTGCATATATAGTGGAAACACACTATAATATATCTCGGTATACCACAGATTCAGATATACCACAGGTTTGACATTGTCCCCTGAGTAAAATACTGTAATGCTAATTTTCTGTTTCCTATAGCTTATCCTTGACCCTATTAAAGCTTATCCATTTGCTTCCCCTGGGTGTTTTTGAGTCTTTTTTTCCTCAGTGTTATTTAAAAAAAATCTCTTTCCTGATGTCTCCCTCCCTCCCACGCATCCTTTTCCTTCCTAGTGGGTTTTTTCTATGGGAGGCTTATCTCTTGAGCCTTCTCCAAGTTCTTTCATTACTGTCTGTGGAGCTTTATTTTTGTTAACTTGTTTTCCCCTCTCTGTTACCCTTCCTGCTTCTTCCTTCTTGGTCTGTTCCTAAGTCATAGTGACAGCTTTTTGCCTCTAGTACTTCGTGCTTTAACTCTTTGAGTGCAGTTTTCATTGCAGTCAGAAGCCCTATAACATGGGTGCATCCCTCATCCCCAACTCCTGTGTTGTAATGAGATTTCACTGTAGTAGCAACAACCCTAAAAAGACCCTACTGTCTTCCATCTTTTATAGATTTCCCCCCAGTTATTCATTTTTGTGTATATGAGAATTGCATTGTCAGGAACATAGGACTTATGCTAGGTAAGACCCAGAGCTTGGAAAAGTTACTTTTTTGAACTACAACTCCCATTAGCCCCAGCCAGCGTGGCCATTGGATTGGGCTGATGGGAGTTGTAGTTCAAAAAAGTAACTTTTCCAAGCTCTGGTAAGACCATTGAACCATCTAGCTCAGTATTGTCTACTCCAGGCGTGGGGAACCTTTGGTCCTCCGATGTTGCTTAACTAAATCTCTCATCAGCCCTAGCAAGCATGGCCAATGGCTAATGATGATGGGAATTGTAGTTTATATATTTTTATTTATTTAATACATTTATATACCACTTAATCATTTGCATTTATAAGCAGTGGACATAAAAATGAGCCATACAAAAATGGA
The DNA here is from genome assembly GCF_030035675.1 of Rhineura floridana. Taxonomy (NCBI): domain Eukaryota; kingdom Metazoa; phylum Chordata; class Lepidosauria; order Squamata; family Rhineuridae; genus Rhineura; species Rhineura floridana. The sequence goes on from NC_084480.1 coordinate 291,341,983, forward strand.
ACGATAGTTCAACAACATCTGGAGGGTCAAAGGTTCCCATGCCTGGTCTATACTGGCTGGCAGCAGCTCTCTAGGATTTCAGGCAGAAGTCTGTCCAACCCTACTTGGAGATGCTGAGGACTGAAGCCAGGATCCTCTGCATGCAAAGAAGATTCTCTATTAGTGAGCCCTGGCCCTTCTGTATGTAACCCAATATGTAAGAATTGTATTGTGCTTAATTTCTGTAAACTACCTTGGGCACTGTTTTAGTAAAAACTATATTGTGCATCTTTTTAAAATTAACTGGTAGCACTTCAATTCACTGAAGTATTTATTTCATTGGAAAAATATAATACCCTATCTTTTCACTAAAATAGCACTCACAGTTGCTTAGAGATTTTTTAAAAAATAAAATTCTTACACACCCAAAATATGAACAGTGAGGCCACATATAAAATAACAGGCTATAGTAGTCTAGGGAGCTGGTAAAACAATATTGGCAGTATTAATAGTACTTGCTGTTTAAAGGCATAAATAAACAGGATGGATTTAACTCTGGAAGGTAATAATGACAAGTTTGTCTGGCAGGAAGTTCCGCAGTGAACTGAAATCACAGAATAGACTCTTCTATAAACACCTGCCTAATATTTGAAGACAGGGTATAACATGAAGATTCTTAATTGCCATAGCAACTTGCCTGTGTCTTATGATCTTGAACTGGGGCAGTTCTCCAGGTGGCTTCCCTATGGCAGGTCTGTTATATAGCTCAAAGGACAGGGTCTTTCTGTGGTGGCAACATGTTTCTGCAATGCGCTTCCCCAAGAGGTATAACTGGTGCCCATGTCAACAGTCTTTCCAGTGCTAGGTTAAAATATTTTTATTTGCCTAAGCACTTGGAATGATTACGTTTAGTCTGCATTGAAGTTCTTTTGCTGCCTCTCATTTTGCTAATGTATTGATGTTGATGTTCTATTTTTTGGTGTATTGTTCTATTCATGCCCATTGTTCACTGCTTTGGAATCTGTTTGGATGAAGGCTGGTCTAGAGATATTTTAAATAGCTTAATTTTTTTAACTTAACAGGCAAAAAATATTTCAAATGTTCTGCCCTGCTGGTCTTTAAAGGTCAAAACTAGCTTAGTTGAGCTCAATAATTAACTGGCAGCCAGGCATTGTAGCTCTAAGTACTGGCAGGATGCAGTGGCAATGCTGAGTCTTCCTTAACAATCTCACTACTGTGTTCCTAGCATGTTGAAGTCTTGAACATTCTTTAGAGGCAGCACATCATATTGCAGTAATCTAGCCTGGATGTTATCAAATCATGGAAAATATGGCCAGATACCTCCTTTCAGAAGGGGGTGCATGTGGTGAACCAAAGATACTGAAAGGCACTTTGTGTTATAGAACACTCTTCTGCTTCTAACCTGGTGTCCTTCAACTTCCATCATCTCTGACCATTGGCCATGCTGGCTGGTGCTGATGGATGTTGTAGTCCAATATATCTGAAGGAGGAAGGCTAATCTAGGAGCATCCCAAGCTTGGGAACCTGATTTTTAAAGGGGAGTGCAGGCCTAGCCAGCACAGACTAAACTATCCCTGTCATGATCTGGTGAGCCCATCTAACCACTGCTTCCGTTTATTGGCCCTCATTCATTACTGAATATAGGCACCTACTCCATAGAATTGAATAGTTTTATTTATTTAGAAGAATGTATAAACTGTTTCATCAAAAGATTCCTAAGCAATTTTTTTTAAAGTATCTCGATAGGCCTGTTGAAATAAAAACGTTTTAGTTGATGCTAATATGGTAGGAATTCTTTCACTTTTGATCATTAATCCCTTATATACCCAGTTGATCACAGCGCTCTGCAGATGAGGGCCTCCTTGCAGATACTATCTGATCAGGAGGTCCCTTCTACACAACATAGAAAACAGACCTTTAATGTAGTGGCACCTACCCTTTGGATTTCCCTCCCCTTAAATATTAGACAGGTGTCATCTCTGTTATGGCACCTACTGAAGACCTTCCTCTTTCAACAAGCCTTTTAAGTAGAGATCTTATCCTAGTCAGCATCTGTGTTGGAATTGCTTTTTAAGATGTTTTTAAACCTTCTGTAAAACAGATGTTTTTAAAGCTTTTTTAAAAATGTTTTTAAAGATGTTTTGGTTTAATATATTTGGAAGTGTGTTTTTATGATGTTTGAAAGTGTTTTTAGTGCTTTTGTCTGCTGCCCTGGGCACCTACTGGGAGGAAGGTGAGGATATAAATAACATAATAAATATAATAAATAAAAATAATTAACATCTGTATGAGTCATATCATAAGGCAATGCTTCACAGAACATATGGAGATGCCTTATAGCAAGCTAGCCCATTGGTTCATCTACCAGAATTGTTGACTCTAGTACTGGCTGTCCAAGTTCTCAAGCAGAGGCTTGCCCCATAACCTGCTACCCAACATTCTTTTAACTGAAAATGGCAGGGATTAAAGATATGAAGGATTAGAAAAATTCATTAAAATTTTTATTCCTCTTTGTTGCTCCCCATTTTTTCCAACTTTTTCTGGGGGGGAAAATTTCAAAAAAAGAGGGGAAAAAACTCTTATCCATTGTTCCAGCTATTTTTCGGGCCTTCACACCTGTAGGAGGATTTAAATATTCTATATGGAGTGATCTATCACCACAGCCTTCTAAAAATGGCATGTGTGGGATGGTCTTAAGATAGTTGAGAGGCTCTGATAAGGGTTTAAGTTTCTTTGATACGTCAAGTGGATACAGAATATTATGTAACAGACAGTAGTTACATACATCTTCAATAAGTTTTTTTCTACTTTTTTTGGTCTTCATTTCACTTTCCATTTCTTGGCAAGGAGTTTGCTTGCTGAGTTCCACCTTTTTTTCTTCTATCAGATTATTTATTTCTTTACTCCTGTGCCATTTGTTTTCAAATTGTTCATGTATGTGCTGTTCTGAAATTGTATAAATTCTAATGATTTTTTTTTTAAAACTTTATAGCATAGAGAATGATATTGCTTTGTACCAAGGTGTTAAGTAAAAATCAGCTTTCTTGAGAGCATGGCACTTGGTGCAGCTCAGATGACTTTTTATAATTAATTGATCAGCTTGGTTTGTTTTGTCTGACACAGCAGATAGAAATTACAACAAAAAACCCCACTATTATCATCTTAATTTGCATACTGCTTTTAATGTAAGGAAGTTTTGTGTTGAGGTTAGCTGCTATAGCAACATGTATCTGGAGTTACTTAATATCTGCACACCTTGATTCATGATGGGTTTTGATTATAGTTTTATTGAATTCTTACAAGTTTTGAAAAGAAATAGTTCAGTTAATTTTGGCTTAGATGCATCAGTTAAAATTACCTCCATCTCTCCAGTCTATTGATTTCCCTATGTTAAAATAGAATATTGTGTTTGTGTTGCTCACCAGGTATTATTTGTCCTCAAAGCTGTAGCATTTTTCTTCAGTAAGTTCACTTGTTTGAAAATCATTGTGTTTCAACTCATAGTTCAAAGGCAGTCTATAAGGGTATCCATCACTGCAATATGGTAAAAGCTGCTTTTAGTTTTCCTGATGCTAGTACTTGATATTGTACTCTGTGCTTCTTAGGTTTAGAAAGAGACAGAGTGTGGGGCATTTGGTTTCCATGCAGGGATTAAATTACTTTCTGCTTTAGATCTAAGAGTTGAGGGATTTTTTTGGTCACAACTCTCATAAGAGTGCTTATCCTGTTTATTTTAATTGAAATTGTTCTTACATAGCTCTCTACAGCTCTTCGTATATTATAACTGATTCTTCATCTTGGCATCATAAACCTCAGAAATTGTTTAAAATAACAAAGTCAATCAAACCATAAGCTTTATTTGAAATTGGTTACTTCATAAAGTAAAGCTCCAGATTCTCTCCTGAGAACCAAAACTCAAGTGCTGGAGATATTGCAGGTGATAAACAATTAAATATGCAAATGTGTTCTTTTAGTAGGAGGACAACAGCAGCAACAACCACAACCAATATCATGGTTCTGTGCATTTAATTTTACGAAGAAATCATCATGTGTATTGAATCCTAGTACTTAAATAACATTTTGAGTTCTAAATAGTAGACAAAAATACCCTTAAAGTTTTTGTTTGAAGTCTTTTATTTTTTAAAAAAATTGCGCATCTTATGGGCGAAAAGCTACTTGCCTATTACTTCTAAGCTTATCCTTCGTGCTGCAAGTCATTGCGTTGATGTCATGGAATATTTTCCTATTTTTCCTACCTCTTTGTTTTCTTAGAAAACAAAACTAAATGGAGAATAGGAACTGATCCACCTTATTTTCAGGCACAACTGGTGATTTCAGACACTTGGGTGGTCCAACACACCAGCTGAAGGCCAGTCATCTAGAGCATATTCACCTGAACTCAGAAAATAAATTTGGCTGTATTAGAGACATGCTGCAGTTCTGTTAGCAACACTGATGACCCAAATACATAGTTGCATCTCTAAGCACTCTTCCTATTATCTCTGGATGCTCTTTTCTTCAGCTCAATATGCAAGGGTCACTGCTAAGACAGAGTATAACATAAGCTTCCATTGGCTAAAGACCCTTCTACTAAGCTTCCAGATGAAGCATGGAGGCCCCCAGTCAAGGATGTTCATAAACAGCCTGGGGGAGGGATTATAGCTCAGAGGTAGAGCTTCCACTTTGTATGCAGAAGGTCCCAGCTTCAATACCCAGTTATCTCTAGGTAGGGCAGGTAGGAACCCTATCTGAAATCCTGGAGAGCTGCTGCCAGTAGAAGACAATACTGAGCTTGATAGACAAATGATCTGACTAGGTATAAGGCAGCTTCCTATGTCCCTAGCCTAGGAGATTTCACCCAGAAACTCAAAAATGATGTAAAGTGTAAGTTATTTATGCAAATTGGCTTTTTTTTGGTAAGCATAAAGTTGCTTAGTGTGAATTGTATTATCAGTATTTCCAGAACTTTGTTTTTATTTTTTGGAAAGGAGCAGAAAAACAGAAGGGAGAGGGGAACAAGGTTGATGGGTAGTAATAGTGTGTTCTGAAGAAAACACACGGAGCCCTGTAGGATTGTTCAGATCTACTGTTGGCTGAACCATTGAGTCTAGAAACCTTGATTTACCATATATTTTATAGCTGCGGTTGTCAGAAATTGCCTTAACACACATTGAGGCAGGTAGTGCAGACTGTAATTATCTCAGATGTTCAGCCTTGCTAGTACTTTAACTCTTTAAGAACCATTATTGCATCTTTCTGTTCATTGTACTGTACAAAGCTCAGATGTAGCAGCAGGGTCCTCACTATTTGTGCCTATAGGAACCTTACAATGCAAATAAACTAAGAACAGGCACATGCTGAATATTATTAATCAACTGAGAAACAACACATTGCCTACCTGTAAAACAGACTGGAGCTGCATTGAAATAAATAGGTTAATTTACAGATAAAATGCAACTCTCATTGCAATGGCATGGTTTGTATGTGTTACAATTACATGCCTTTACTTTCCCTCCCTGTAGAGTCAGTTCCCAAGATTACTTTATTCTAGTGGTTCTTTCCATTCATGACTACAAGTATTACGGACAAATTATTGATGTGGTGTATGATAGCTCGCGTTTGGATAATTGGTCAGTTGCCTGCTTTGGATGGGTTCATATTCCCTCTGTGAAAGAGCAGGTTCGTAGTCTGGGGGATCCTGGATCCATCTTTGGCACTAGAGGCCCAGGTGACCTCAGCGGCTAGGAGTACCTTTTAACACCTTCAGCTGGTAAGGCAGCTGCGGCCATTTCTGGATCAGGATCAGAGCTTGGAAAAGTTACTTTTTTGAACTACAACTCCCATCAGCCCAATCCAGTGGCCATGCTGTCTGGGGCTGATGGGAGTTGTAGTTCAAAAAAGTAACTTTTCCAAGCTCTGATCTGGATAGTCTGATCACTGTTGTTCATGCACTGGTAACCTCCAGGCTGGATTACTGTAATGTGCTTTATGTGGGGCTACCCTTGAGTTTGGTCCAGAAACCGCAGCTGGTGCAAAATGCGTCAGTGTGACTGCTCACTGGGACATGTCACTCCACTGCTGAAAGAATTGCACTGGATGCCAATTAGCTACTGGGCTAAGTTCAAAGTTCTGATTTTTGTGTACAAAACCCTGTTATAGTTTGGGACCAGGATACCTGACAGATTGTCTTACACCTTACATACCCAGTCAATCACTGCACTCTGCAGGTGAGGGCCTCCTGAAGATACCAGCTTATCAGGAGGTTTTTTCCGCATAACATAGGAAACGGACCTTTAGTGCAGTGGCACCTACCCATTGGAATTCCCTCTCCTTAAATATTAGACAGGTGCCATCTCTGTTATCTTTTCGGTGCCTACTGAAGACCTTCATCTTTCAACAAGCCTTTTAAGTAGAGATCTTATCCCAGTCTGGTCTGTGTTGGAATAAATTTTTAAGATTTTTTAAATGCTTTTTTAAAAAAAGGTTTTTACAGATGTTTTGTTTTAATATATTCCAAAGTGTATTTTTATGATGTTTTAGAATGTTTTTGGTGTTTTGCTTGCTGTACTGGGCTCCTTCTGGACTCAGATACCTGCATTTGATGGGGAATTTGAGGTAAAATGTTGGCAGTGCAAATTATCATCAGTGTTAACATTTGGGTTTGTTTCATTTGTAAAGAAATTACAGATATAGTTTTATAGGGCTATCCAAATCAGAGTAAGTGCCATATGACTTATTAGCTTTCAGATGTGCAAAAGAAGATAAGTAGAACCTTGCTGGATCAGAATAAAGGCCCACCTAGTCCATCATCCTGTTCTCAAAGTGGCCAGCACTTTGACCCCCAGCAACTAGTGGGCAAAGGAACAGTGCCTCTAATTCAGAAGGTGATATATTCCACCCCCACCATGCAACAGCAGAGGCAGTGTCTGAGTGGCACCACCATGCCACTCATTCGTGTTTGATGTACAGAGTAACAGTGATCCCAGTATGCCTTTACTCTTCCTTCCTGTAGAGATGGAGCCCAAGATTATTGTATTCCACTGGTTCTTTCCATTCATGACTAGAGGCATTAAACTATGGCCAAATTATTGATATGGTGAATGATATTTGTTCCTGGGTTTTGCTTGTGATGCCATGAGCTGATTTTGACACAACAATAAACCATGATTTATCATGACAGATAAAAGCTGCAGAGAGCCTCAGTCTTACATGCTTCTCTCTCCTTCTCTGGTGTGCCTTTGAGGAAGGGATTGGAAGCTTTTGCTTTCATACTTGATTAACAGTGGCTTGTTGTTTCATCTGAACCCAATAAACGTTAGTTAATTTTAACTATGAGCTCTTTCAAACTGGCAGTCTTCGGACCATGAATTATGAAGCTTAAACAAAAAAAAATATTTTAAGTTAACTAATTTAAGGTTCAGACATAATACTAAATTGTATAACACTAAACTATAGTTATTCAAAAATGGAAGCAAAAGTTTCCAATCTCCTCGTGTCAGTTCAGGAGAAAGAGAGGGGAGGGGATGTATGCTTAAGGTTTGATGGAGATCATTCCAGTCAAAATAAACCATGGTTTATAGTGATATCTGAGTTGGAACTCTGAAATCCATATGGCAATGAACTAACATTCCAGGATGATTTGAACTTGTTTAGTACATGGTGATTTTAGATGACCTGTCTGTGCATCCTAGCCTCACAATTTGATTGATGAGTGGTTTATTTTATTCATGTAAAACATTTTTATTTGGCTCATCAGCTAAAAAAGCTCCTAAAGCAGCTTACAAATGTTAGTGACAAGACAGTGTCTTCCCTCAGGCTTGCAATCTAGAAGACATGGGACAGGAGGAAAAAAGAGTGGGAGAGAGGAAACAGAAAACTCTGGCACAATTTCTTAGTTACAGAATCTTTGTAAATATCAGCTGGAATGGAAAGATTCAAGGAAAGGAGGAACCAAAAGCAGCTGGTTTTCTAGCAATCCTATTTCTCTTTTGTAGCCTAATAAAACTGCTGCTATAGATGACATGGTTAATGGGACAATGATATCTACACATGGATGCATGTGCAAACAGTTCTGGTTGGATATGGCTTTCCTTCAGTCTCTTAGCTTTATAGCCTGCCACACTTATACAAATCAAGTTTCCTTTGCATACTGATCTAGAAATGATATATGCAAATTCTGGGGGGCAATGGGTTCATAAATCCAGCCAACATACAAAGTAGCTGCACGTCTAATATTTGAGGTTATAATAGATAAATTCTTGGTTGTACTTTCTCCATAATAATCAGCAGTGAGAGTTGCAGCTTTGCTGTCTTGTAGGTTTAATCCTATGGGAAACCCAGGTGTGATGCTTTTAGCAGAAATGGTTCCTTACTTTAAGTTTTTATGCCAGGTGTGAGAAACCTTTGGCCCTCCAGATGTTGCTGAACTACAACTGCCATCAGCCCTAGCAAGCATGGCCAATGGCCAGGGATGATGGGAGCTGTAGTTCAACAGCATTTCAAGAGCCAAATGTTCCCCACACCTGTTCTGTGCTATTGCACCAAAAAGGCTGGGGACAGGTAATAAAATAACAGGAACTAAAGCCAACAAAATAAATTACTGTACAGTGTATGAAATTAGGTCTTTTAAACATGTTCCCACTGTGATGTGTGATTGCCACCATTTGCTTCCATATATGATCAGGATTCCAGGTGGCCATGGGAATAATCAAATTGTATGGTGAAAGCACCCTCATCAGCATCACACATCCCCTGGGTTCAACATTGCTGTCATGTATCCTTATATGGAATCTATTTGGGCCATGTAAAAACTTTGAATGAAACTTTGAACGCAGCAGCACTGTGTATGAAGTAGCGATGGAATCCATTGGCCAGTGCTGGTTCGAAAGCATTCCATCAACCTTACAGAATGGTATCAGTTCATGTTCTTTGTCTGCAAGCTGCTGCTTTTACCAAATAATTTTATATTAATATTGATATTAATATCAATACTTTAAAAGGAAATATCAATAAAGGAAATATTGATGAATTGAAGGAAATTTTGATAAAAAATATAGATATTAATATCAATATTTTTCTGTTTCTGAAAATCCCTACATAAAAACTTTTCTGCAGCTATAGCAAATAAGCCTCCTCTACAATGTACACCTTAATGTGGTGAGGAGGTTTGAGAGTGTTGAAGAAGCTGACAGCAATGCCGTCAGGAGTCTAGACCAAGAGGCTAGACTCCTAGCAGGATTGCCCAAGGCAGAATGGTGAAAGCTGAGACACCAGACTAAGATGTATCCAAATTCAGAGGAAGGCAATGGTGAACCACCTCTGAATACCTCTTACCACAAAAACCCTATGAACAGAGTATCCAAAATGCAACACAAGATAGTGCTGGAAGATGAGACCCCAAGGTCAGAAGGCACTCAACAAGCTACTGGGGAAGAACAAACAACGAGTAGAGCTGTGACTAATGATACAGCTGGGTCAAAGCCGAAAGGAAGCCCAGATGCTGATGCGCACAGATGCGAAAGGAGAGTCTGAAGTTGTACGACGCACACAATAGGAACATGGAACGTGAGAAGCATGAACCAGGGAAAGTTAGAAATTGTGAAGCAAGAAATGGAATGTATCAACATTACAATACTTGGCGTGAGTGAATTAAAATGGACGGGAATGGGACATATTCAATCAGGCAACTACAAAATATTTTATGCAGGAAATGAGAAATTAAGAAGAAATGGGGTTGCTTTAATAGTAAGAAGTGATGTAGCAAAAGCAATTAGGAGCTACAGCACAAGGTCTGAGCAAGTGATATTAATGAGATTAAATGGGAAAGCTGTTAACACAACCATCATCCAAGTCTATGCTCCAATGGCAAACACAGAAGGAGAGGAATTGGAGAGATTTTACACAGAAGTACAGGAAGAAATTGATCACACACCAAATCAAGATGTGCTGATAATCATGGGGGACTGGAATGTAAAAGTAAGGAACAGAGAAGAACTAGGAATTGTGGGGAAATGGGTCTTAGGAGACAGAAATGAAGCAGGAGAAAGACTTATTGAATTCTGTGAAGCCAATAATTTGTTCTTGGAAACACATTTTTTGAGCAACCGAAAAGACTGTACACGTGGACATCACCAAATGGTCAATATAGGAATCAAATTGATTATATAATTGGTAGCAGAAGATTGAGAAGTTCCATACTTTCTGCGAAAACAAGACCAGGAGCAGACTGCGGTACAGATCATGAACTGGTCATATCAAAAATCAGTGTAAAGCTAAAGAAGAACAAGAAAGCAATCATAATGCCAAAATACAATTTAAATAACATCCCAGAAGAATATAAAGATCAAATAAGGAACAGATTTGAGGCTTTAAACTTAGTTGACAAAAAACCAGAAGAACTGAGTGAAGTCAGAGACATTATCAGGGAAGAATGCAAAAAGATAATACCTCTAGTTAAAAGGAGAGAAAGACCTCAATGGATGACTGAAGAAACTCTTAAAATGGTTAAAGAGAGAAGGAAAGCAAAAGCAGGTGGAGACAGAGATACGGTCAGAATCCTAAATGCAACAATACAGCGACTAGTACGTAGGGACAAAGAACTATTACAATAGTTACTGTATAGAAACAGAAGACGACAAGAAAAAGGGAAGCACGAGAGCCCTGTTCCAAAAGATTAGAGAAATGAAAGGGAAATTTCAACCACGAGTAGGGATGTTGAATAATCAACAGGGGAACACACTGACTGACCGAGATGAAATAAAAGGAAGATGGAAGCGATACACTGAAGAACTCTATAAAAGAGATGCCAGGATGACAGATTCATTCATGGAAGAACCATATGATGAAGAACCAGAAATTTTAGAATGTGAGGTGAAAGCTGCTCTTAAACTACTTGGAAGAAACAAATCACCAAGAACAGATGGCATACCAAGAGAGTTGCTACAAGCTACTGAGATTGAATCTGTCCAAATTTTGATAAACATTTGTCAACAAATATGGAAAACTAAACAATGGCCTACAGACTGGAAGCGTTCCATATACATCCCAATTCCAAAAAAGGAGATCCCAGGGAATGCAGTCATTATCGAACGATTGCCTTAATATCCCATGCAAGTAAAGTAATGCTCAAGATTCTACAACAAAGGCTCTTACCATATATGGAGTGAGAAATGCCCGACATCCAAGATGGATTTAGAAAGGGAAGAGGCACCAGAGATCATATCGCAAACATACATTGGATAATGGAATGGAGCAAGGAATTTCAGAAGAAAATGACCCTGTGCTTGATAGATTACAGCAAAACCTTTGACTGTGTAGATAATGGAAAACTATGGAATGCTTTAAAAGGAATGGGGGTGTCACAGCATCTGATTGTCCTGATGCACGACCTATACTCTGGACAAGAGGCTACTGTAAGGACAGAATATGGAGAAACCAATTGGTTCCCCATTGAAAAGGGTGTGAGACAGGGGTGTATTTTATCACCCTATTTATTTAATCTATACACAGAACATATCATACAGAAAGCAGGATTGGATCAAGATGAAGGGGGTGTGAAAATTGGAGGGAGAAATATCAATAACTTAAGATATGCAGACGATACCATACTACTAGTAGAAAGCAGTAATGATTTGAAATGAATGCTGATGAAAGTTAAAGAGGAAAGCACAAAAGCAGGACTACAGCTGAATGCCAAAAAGACTAATGTAATGACAACAGAAGATTTATGTAACTTTAAAGTTGACAATGAGGACATTGAACTTGTCAAGGAGTATCAATACCTTGGCACAGTCATTAACCAATATGAAGACCATAGTCAAGAAATCAGCAGAAGGCTTGGACTGAGGAGGGCAGCTATGAGAGAACTAGAAAAGGTCCTCAAATGCAAAGATGTATCACTGAACACTAAATTCAGGATCATTCAGACCATGGTATTCCCGATCTCTCTGTATGGATGTGAAGGTTGGCCAGTGAAAAAAGCAGATAAGAGAAAAATGAACTCATTTGAAATGTGGTGTTGGAGGAGAGGTTTGCGGATACCATGGACTGTGAAAAAGATAAATAATTGAGTGTTAGAACAAATTAAACTAGAACAATCACTATAAGCTAAAATGATGAAACTGAGCTTATCATACTTTGGACACATCATGAGAAGACCTGATTCACTAGAAAAAACAATAATGCTGGGAAAAACAGAAGGAAGTGGAAAAAGAGGAAGGCCAAACAAGAGATGGATTGATGCCATAAATGAAGCCACAGACCTGAATTTACAAAATCTGAACAGGGTGATTCGTGCCAGATGCTCCTAGCCATGATGGTTATATTCTACCTCCAGCTTCAGTGGCAGAATGCCCCTGGAGGCCAGTTAATGGAAATCACAAGTGAGGAGATTGCTGTTACATTCAAAATGTTCTGACGTACCTTTCACACTTGTTTTAAGGATTACAGACTGTGAAAGGTAGGTCAGAATTATCTCAGTGCTGCACATGAGATATGGCTTGCCTAAGGTCACCTGGTGAGTTTCTTTCTGAGGTAAGATTTAAATTGAGTCATCCTGCTTCAGAGTTCATAGTCACTACATTGCACCAACTCTCATATAGAATAAACTGCATGTGTTTGCTTCTCTGAAGTGGGGAGACAAGACTCTTGTAATATGCAGCAATGTGGAATATAAGGCCAGGGCAAGATTCCTGTAATAAGCAGCAATGTGGAACATAAGGTTCTAAAGGGCGACCAGGTGGGGCACTGGCCTGAGGGCCCCTGGAGCTACAGGGACCCCTGAAGGGCCCCTCCGCTCTTCTTCCATGATCCACGGCAGGAGCTGCAGATTGCACCTGCCATCCCCCTGCTTCACCTTCATATAATCATTCCAATGGACGTATTAATATGTTATAAGAATTGGCCCAGTGAAATGTCTAATCAGGTCTGTGGTGACTTTTCAAATATCAATAGTTCTCTCTTTAAAAAAATAACATCCACTGGAATTCTTTTTTATTAGCAAAATTTATAATCTGCCCATCACACAAAGGTCCCACTGTGAAAACACATGCACAGCAAATTCAAAATTGACAATGCAAAACTTAAAACGTGATAAAACTCAACAAGTACCCTATAAAAATCCACAGTAAAATAATAGATCACTACACTGCATTTTATCTTAGCCAAAAAGCCAAGAAACTTATCATAGATTTGTAAAAATTCTAAGGCAGCAGTAACAAACCATTCTCGTTTCATCTGTGGAGATTAATTCTGGATAGAAATCCCTTCTTGAAGGAATTCCTTTTTGGAGATATTATTTATTTATTTTACATGTTATACGTGACTTTAACTCCTATAAGAATACAATGAAAGCTAGGATTCTAGTAGGATTTTCAGTTCTCTCAGTTTCTCATTTTTCCAGTTCTCCAGCTTTCTGCAATTGCTTTTTTTTTAAAAAAAATCCTCATCAAAGTTTTTCAGTATTTTAGTGAGAATTTCTCCTAATAAACACATTTTTGAATGTGGCTTTGGCTAATTTGCACATTTTTGCAAGCAATTTTCTTGTATATAATGCATTTTCATATGTTTTCACTAATTTATTTATTTTTATATACATTTCCCCTAATACATGCATTTTTATGAATATTGTTTGGTTGGAGAACTGTTCAATGGGACTTACTCCTGGGTGAGTATGCATGGGACTACAACCTAATGCTGCAGTGCTTTATACTTTTCTGTGATTAAACCCCTTTGAACACCATAGGATTTACTTCTAAGCAGACATGCAGAGGACTGAGCTGTAGTTATTAATAATATTCACAAAATAAATTATTCCACTGTTCCTTTATTAGTTTCCTTTTTCACAGAAATGTTTTGTGTGTTTGAAGACAGCTTCATTTAAAAATAGAGGGAAGAGGCCAGCAAATATATTGACAGTGCTGAAATGACACTCTGGTATTGCAGGCAAATATGCTGCCAAAAATCATGTGTTTGGTGCCAATTGGTTTCTTGTAATCTTTCAAGATTGGTTAAAGACAATAAATGCTTTTGGAGCAGCCTTGTTACAAGATATATTAAGACTTCAATCCAATTTTATGTAGGATTAAGCTCCAACAGATAAGCTGTGTGGCTTATTTCCAATATGCATGTGCATAGAATCAGGCTGTAAAAGTGATACAATTAGTACTGAGAACAAGAAAAATATTTTGCTTATATTCTTTTTCAAGGGAATTGCACCACAACAGTCACTCCAATATATCCTATTTCTGTGCATTTTTTTTGCATGACTGGGACATTAATATTAATGCTGTGTCACATTTTTAAAAATCCTTGCTGGAAAAGTTGTCATCTTTTTTCTAATGTTGCTGCTTTTTCATTATTCTGTTTATATTTTATGGTTTCTGTACTGATTTGAACATTTCGTATTCTGTCATTGGAACCTGCTTGTTGAAGGGCAAAACAAAAATTTTAATAAACAAGTAAATTTGGGGAGGGGCATGTGAAAATGTCCATACATAAAAAAGCTTACCTTCTACTGGAACCTATTGACTTTTCAGTTTTATTCACACATACACAAAATTCGTTGTTAGGTTAGACTTTTGGATGAGGACACCCATTTATATGCACATTTGCTTAAAAACAAAGTGGAAAAGGAACATTACTTTTAAAAACAAAGTGGAAAAGGAATTAGAATATTACTTCTAATGGGACATGCATTTAGATGGGCACCCAGAGTCTTCCCTAACTAGTTGACGAAGCATGACTGGGAAGGGTCAAATTGAAAATTGATTTCTGACAGTTATCTTGCAATGGGGTGCAAAAAAATTCTTAAAAGGAGAGAAACATTTCAGTAGGGCCAAAAATGTTCATGAAATTTCACCTTATCCATTTTGGGTCAGTACTAATTAAATTATGGTCAAGGGATAGTATCCAATTGAGTCATACTCAGAACAAACTCATTGAAATAAATGGATTTGAGTTTGAAATCCATGAACTCAAGTTTCTATAAGTGCGCTGTGAGTATGACTTGGTTGGCTACTACCCATATTCTGTACATGGAGTACTCCACTCCAAATATTACCTTTTAAGTGAGAGAGTGTGCTTGCTGCTGCTGCTAAATTTATCAACCTGGAATAGGTGTCCCTTTCCTCATGCGCAAAGAAGGGAAATTGCTCTTTTCAAAAAACTGGGAGAAAAAATGCAGAATATAAGTCCTCTTACCTATTTATATATTGGACACAGATTGATTAGCTTGTTGCTCTCCCTTAGGTTATTGCTAATCCCCTCCCCCCCATCCCGCAAAAAAAAATTCTGGTGGAAACTTGTTAATTCTGGTAGTCTGTTGCTAAAACATTTTCCAACTCTTTGGGCAAGCATTGCTGTATTCACAGCAAGTGACTCAGTTACCGTGAACTACGCAATAAGCTCTTGCATAACTATTCCATTGGTGAAAACAGAACTCAGTTTCTGTGTTTTGAGCAGGAAGCCAGTTACAGCCACACTGGAACAATAAATAGAAACCCTCATGTTAATCTTTCTTTATGAAGAGCTTTTTTAGGACTGCAGGTTACCAGAGACCTAATCTGCCTATTTGTAAACAGAGCTCTGACCTCTGGATGCACAGTTTATTATGTACCTCATCAGAGTTTTGCAAAAGCCCTGCTTCACATCTTCTGTTAAAGTGTACAAAATATGTGCAAGTGGTGTGTGTGCCACTGGGTCAAAGGCAAAAGGAAGCCCAGAGGCTGATGCACACAGATGTGAAAGGAGAGTCCGGGTTGTACAACATACACAATAGGAACATGGATATAAGAAGCATGAACCAGGGAAAGTTAGAAATTGCCAAGCAAGAAATGGAACACATCAACGTTACAATACTTGGCAGGAGTGAATTGGGACATTCTCAATCAGGTAACTACAAAATATTTTATGCAGGAAATGAGAAGAAACGGGGTTCCTTTAATAGTAAGAAGTGATGTAGCAAAAGCAATTAGGAGCTATAATGCAAGGTCTGAGTGAGTTATATCAATGAGATTAAACAGGAAACCTATTAATATAACCATCATCCAAGTCTATGCTCCAACGGCACACACAGAAGAGGAATTGGGGAGATTTTACACAGAAATACAGGAAGAAATTGATCACACACCAAAAACAGGATGTGATGATAATCATGGGGGACTGGAATGCAAAAGTAGGGAACAGAGAAGAACTAGGAATTGTGGGGAAATGGGGCTTAGGAGACAGAAATGAAGCAGGAGAAACACTTCCTGAATTCTGTGCAGCCAGTAATTTGTTTCTTGTGAACACATTTTTTGAGCAACCGAAAAGACTATTGTCCACATGGACATTACCAAATGGTCAATATAGGAATCAAATTGATTATATAATTGGTAGCAGAAGATGGAGAAGTTCCATACTTTGTGCAAAAACAAGACCAGGAGCAGACTGTGGTACAGTTCATGAACTGGTAATATCACAAATCGGAATAAAGCTAAAGAAGAATAACAAAGCAATCATAATGCCAAAATACAACTTAAATAACATCCCAGAAGATAAGATCAAATAAGGAACAGATTTGAGGCTTTAAACTTAGTTGATAGAGAACCAGAAGAACTATAGAGTGAAGTCAGAGACATTATCAGGGAAGAATGCAAAAAGATAATATCTCTAGTTAAAAAGAGAGAAAGACCTCAATGGATGACTGAGGAAACTCTTAAAATGGTTAAAGAGAGAAGGAAAGCAAAAGCAAAAGGAGATGGAAACATGGTTAGAACCCTAAATGCAATATTACAGTGACTAGTATGTAGGGACAAAGAGAACTGTTACAATAGTTATTGTATAGAAATAGAAGAGGGCAACGAAAAAGGTAGATCAAGAGCCCTATTCCATAAGATTAGAGAAATGAAAGGGAAATTTCAACCACGAGTAGGGATGTTGAATAATCAACAGGGTAACACGCTGACTGACTGAGATGAAATAAAAGGAAGATGGAAGCAATACACTGAAGAACTCTATAAAAGAGATGCCAGGATGACAGATTCATTCATGGAAGAACCATATGATGAAGAACCAGAAATTTTAGAATGTGAGGTGAAAGCTGCTCTTAAACTACTTGGAAGAAACAAATCACCAGGAACAGATGGCATACCAATAGAGTTGCTACAAGCTACTGAGATTGAATCTGTCCACATTTTGACAAAGACTTGTCAACAAATATGGAAAACTAAAGAATGGCCCACAGACTGGAAGCATTCAATATATATCCCAATTCCAAAGAAAGGGGATCCCAGGGAATGCAGTAATTATTGAACGATTGCCTTAATTTCCCATGCAAGTAAAGTAATACTCAAGATTCTACAACAAAGGCTCTTACCATATATGGAGCGAGCAATGCCAGAGATCATATTGCAAACATACGTTGGAGAATGGAACGGACCAAGGAATTTCAGAAGAAAATTATTTATTTATTTCTTTATTATACTTGTATACCGCCCCATAGCCGAAGCTCTCTGGGCAGTTTACAGTAACTAAAAACAAATACAATTTAAAATACATTTTTTAAAAAACAATTTAAAACACAATTTAAAAATTTAAAACAATATAAAACATATGCTAAAATGCCTGGGAGAAGAGGAAAGTGTTGACCTGGCACCAGAAAGATAACAGTGTTGGCGCCAGGCGCACCTCGTCAACATTATCATTCCATAATTTGGGGGCCACCACTGAGGAGGCCTTCTCCCTTGTTGCCATTCTCCAAGCTTCCCTTGGAGTAGGCACCCAGAGGAGGGCCTTTGATCTTGAACGTAGTGTATGGGTGGGTTTGTATGGGGAGAGGCGTTCCATCAGGTATTGTGGTCCCAAGCTGTGTAAGGCTTTATAGGTCAAAACCAGCACCTTGAATCGAGCTTGGAATCATAAAGGCAGCAAATGCAAATGGGCCAGAATCGGTTTTATATGTTTGGACCATCTGGTCCCTGTTACCAATCTGGCCGCTGCATTTTGCACAAGCTGCAGTTTCCAAACCGTCTTCAAAGGCAGCCCCACGTAAAGTGCATTGCAGTAATCTAATTTAGAGGTTACCAGAGCATGGGCAACTGAAGCTAGGTTATCCCTGTCCAGATAGGGACGTAGTTGGGCCACCATCCGAAGTTGGTAGAAGGCACTTTGTGCCACTGAGGCTACCTGAGCCTCAAGTGACAGAGATGATTCTAGGAGAACCCCCAAGCTATGAACCTGCTCCTTCAGGGGGAGTGCAACCCCATCCAGGACGGGTTGGACATCCACCATCTGGTCAGAAGAACCACCCACTAGCAGCATCTCAGTCTTGTCTGGATTGAGCCTCAGTTTATTAGCCCTCATCCAGTCCATTGTCGCAGCCAGGCATCGGTTCAGCACATTGACAGCCTCACCTGAAGAAGATGAAAAGGAGAAATAGAGCTGTGTGTCATCAGCATACTGATGGCAACGCACTCCAAAACTCCGGATGACCGCACCCAACGGTTTCATGTAGATGTTGAACAGCATGGGGGACAGAACTGACCCCTGTGGAACCCCATACTGGAGAGTCCAGGGTGCCGAGCAATGTTCCCCAAGCACCACCTTCTGGAGGCGACCTGCCAAGTAGGAGTGGAACCACTGCAATGCAGTACCTCCCACTCCCAACTCAGCCAGTCTCCCCAGAAGGATACCATGGTTGATGGTATCGAAAGCCGCTGAGAGATCAAGGAGAATCAACAGAGTCACACTCCCCCTGTCTCTCTCCTGACAAAGGTCATCATACAGGGTGACCAAGGCTGTTTCTGTGCCAGAACCAGGCCTGAAACCCAACTGAAATGGATCCAGATAATCGGTCTCATGCAAGAGTGTCTGGAGCTGGCCCGCAACCACTCATTCAAGGACCTTGCCCAGGAATGGAACATTTGCTACCGGCCTATAGTTATTAAGATTTTCTGGGTCCAGGGAGGGTTTCTTCAGGAGTGGTCTCACTACCTCCTCTTTCAGGCAGCCTGGGACCACCCTCTCTCGCAGAGAGGCATTAATCACCTCCCGGGCCCAGCCAGCTGTTCCATCCCTGCTAACTTTTATTAGCCAAGAAGGGCAAGGATCCAGCACAGAAGTGGTTGCACAAACCTGTCCAAGCACCTTGTCAACCAAAATTACCCTGTGCTTTATAGATTACAGCAAAACTTTTGATTGTGTAGATCATGAAAAACTATGGAATGTTTTCAAAGAAATGGGGGTGCCACAGCATCTGATTGTTCTGATGCAGAAGGACATTGAACTTGTCAAGGATTATCAATACCTTGGTACAGTCATTAACCAAAATGGAGATAATAGTCAAGAAATCAGAAGAAGTCTAGGAGTGGGGAGGGCAGTTATGAGAGAACTAGGAGAGGTCCTCAAAAGCAAAGATGTATCACTGAACACTAAAGTCAGGATCATTCAGACCATGGTATTCGCTGATTCATATTGTTGCCATGAGTCATAATCGAATTGAAGGGACATAACAACAATGTATGGATGTGAAAGGTGGACAATAAAAAAGTGGATAAGAGAAAAATCCCCTCATTTGAAATGTGGTGTTGAAGGAAAGCTTTGCGCATACCATGGACTGCAAAAAAGACAAATAATTGAGTGTTAGTTCTAATTTGTTTACTTTAATTAGTTCTATCACTAGAAGCTAAAATGCTGAAACTGAGGTTATCGTACTTTGGACACATAATGAGAAGACATGATTCACTAGAAAAGACAACAATGCTGGGGAAAACAGAAGAGAGTAGAAAAAGAGGAAGACCAAACAAGAGATGCATTGATTCCATAAAGGAAGCCACAGACCTGGATTTACAAGATCTAAACATGCTGGTTTACAGCAGATGCTATTAGAGGTCACTGATTCATAGGGTCACCATAAGTCACAATCAACTTGAAGGGACATAACAACAAAAATTTATGATTAGTAAAATGAGAAACAGAGAGAATCCAAACTGACAGATCATTCCATCCCTATCCTACTGTGAGTCCCTTTGCCCTTGCCTGCGAGCCCTTCTGTCCTTGACTGCTGGGACAGAAATAGTTCAGAAAGTAGAGGAGAGGACAGAGAAAATAGAACATGAAACAAAGAATTCTTCTCATGCATCTGTTTTCCATTGCCTGATCAAATTCCTGGAAAAGAGAGGGGGAGAGTACTTAGGCACTGTAGGGAATACTTAGGGAGCACTACAGTTCTAGGGCATTGTAGGAAGAGTACAGAGCTAGGCTGTAGAGTGGGGAGCAGTATGAGATGAATATGGAGTCCTGAGCCTGGCCAGTGTGGGATCCAATGTACAAGCCAGGACCAGAGGATATGTAGAAGTACAAGGACCACTCAGGAAGGCCTTTTGCTCAAGCAAGGCTCTCCTGGGGAGAAGGCCTTTATACTCCTTCCAATGGTTTGTCTAAGTGGGCAGATTCAGCCCAGAGAACTTCAATATGAAGATTGGCACCTGCAGTTCAGTGGTTCGCCACATGGGGCCATGGCACACAGTTCCTAGGAGCAGCTGACATGGATGGACTAATTGGCATCCTTCAGGTATGGCTGGAGGTTACAGATGGCCAGTTACCAAACTGTTTATTTCATTTATGCTCCAGTTTTCCTCTAAGATATTCAAGGTGGTATACATGGTTTTCCTTGCCCATTTTATCCTCACAGCAGCCTTGTGAAGTAGGCTTGCTGTGAGGTGGGGGCTGGCCCAAGGTTACCCAGTGAGTTTCATTACTGAGTATAGATCTGAACCCGGGCTCCTCCGGCCCTTGTCTGGCACTCTGAAGCACAAAAATCCACTGGGTGTTTTGTAATAGTGAATATAATTTTTAAACCTTGGCCACAGTTTCTTAAAGAAGGAAGTACAATAGCCTGTGAATATTGGGCAACAATGACACTGTGAGAATGTACTGTGTTTGTGATATTTCATGAAAACAACCAGGCACAAAACCCTTATCAAGCAAGTTTAATACAACATTTGGGGATTTTTAGTTTAGAAACAAATATGAGTAAGGTGGAGGAGGTGGTGACATGATAGAGGTACATAAGATTATACATAGTGTGGAGAAAGTGGATAGAGTGACTTCGTCTCTCATAATACTAGAAACTGGGGTCATCCAGTGAAGCGAAATATTGGAAGGTTCAGGGCAGACAACAGGAAGTACTTCCACAGGGCATCATTAAACGGTGGAATTTGCTCCCACAAGATGTAGTAATGATCACTATGTTTGATAGCTTTAAAAGAGCCACAGTGGCCTGGCCTTCATTGTCTGACACAGTGTGCCTCTGGATACCAGTTGCTGTTTCATTCAGGTCCTGCTTGCAGGCTTCCCAGAGGCATGTGGTTGGCCACTGTAAGAATGACATGCTGGACTAGAGCAGCCTTTGACTTGATCCAGCAGGGCTCTTATGTTCTTATGTAAGTATGTAGCACCAGGAAAGATGCTATTTTATTTAGTTCAGCTGCATAAATAATTAGAATAAAAGTTCTCAAACCCATTGTATGCATAATTTTTTTGTGAAGCTAAGAAGTTATGTATCCTTTGAGCATTCAAAAATAGTTGTGGCAGTTTCCAATTTTGCATTTGGGGGCTTTTATTCCAGTGCAAACAATTAATGTTTACATGTTTATGTCAACCTATCACTGGCATAATTGCACATTAATACTACTAGCAACATTTCTGGCAGGGTTGTCTTCTATTCAATAAATGCAAGGAGTGAGATACTGCAGATTTTGGTTGATTTAAGCCCACTGAGTTCAATGGGATTTAAAGTAACCTATTAAAGACAGTATTATTGTAGGGGTTGGCAACCTGTGACCCTCCTAGATGTTCCTGGACTATGGCTCCCATTATCCCTGACCTTATCCATGCTGGCTGGGGGTGGGGGGTGATGGAGTTGGAATCCAACAACATCTGGAGGGTCACATGTTGCTCACCCCCCACATTAGTGTAATTGCTTTCCCCTAAAAATAAAGATACCTTTAACATAATTAAATACAACAAAATAGCCCTGATGGATCAGACAAAGACCCATCTAGTCCATCCGGTTATTACAGTGGCAAACGGATGCCCCGGGAAGCATGCAAGCAGGACCTGAGTGCAACAGCTCAGCCCACTTATAACCAAGGAAAACATATATTTCCCTTAGTTATCCATCTGTGGATGGGTTTCAGTGAACAACCACTAGATGTAGAAGTTGTTCTTTGGTAGTACTTATGTGCATGTCCGTCTCTTAAAAATGTTTATGTGCAAGTTTAGGTTCTTTTAGGACTTCCACTGTTTCTATGGAAAACTAGCATAAAAGTAATTCAGCATCATACACATACGTAAGCACTGCTTCTTCTGCATACTCCAAGGACACCAAATTTATCTTTCATCCTGTCTGTATTAGTAATATGTTTTGGCTTTTGTTGATTGATTCCATGTTTTTACTTCTACAATAAATTTCTCAGAGTTTGTCAATAAATCTAAGTTGGGATTGAAGCTCAAGGCTGCAAGAAACGTGGTGCCTGGCTTTTTTCAAGCTATATTTATAGGCGTCTGACTTATAGCAACTCACATAGTATTTGTTCATCTAGCCCAATACTGTCTACACTGACTGGCAACAGCTCTCCAGGCAGAGATCTTTCCCATTACCTGCTGCTTGGCCCTTTTAACTGGAGATGATAGGGATTAAACCTGGAATCTTTTTCATGCAAGGCATGTCCTCTTTTCTCTGCCTATTGAAACATTACAAAGGATGATGCTAGCAGCATCTTAACGTAGGAAGCTGCTTTGTGTAATGCGCTAGATCTGCAGGCATTATGAAATCCATGTCTATTCACTAACTACATGTGAGGACTTGACAACATTGGGTTGTATTTTCTCAGCTTTGATTTTGAGCTGAGCTGGACCACAAATTAAAGCCCAGGAGCATTTCACAACAAATATTTGAACTAACTGTATGTGTGGTTAGTGGGGAAGAGTAGTGTCTGTAAACTGACTGCTGGCCTAATCCTATATTTGTTCTAACCGCTGGTACCCAGGAAGGCTACAGCATTTTTTATGAGAACTGATAAGCGATGCCCAGTTTTGTTCTTTTACAAGAAGCATTCCAAAAGACTCCTGAGTTAAACAAAAAGAAAATCTTATATCTCTGTCAACTGGACTGCATCCTTTCACAACACACAACCAAGTAACTGACTGAAACAATTCATTTTGCTAAAAGGCAAGTGGGTGCTGTTCTCAAGTTAAGAGTAGCAGAGGAAAAAGAACTATTTATTTCTTGGTGTACAGTTTTATTGATTTTCTTTTTCTTAGGTTTAATAGATAAATGAAAAAGTTATCAGAAGGTTTGTATGTAGTTCTCCAAGCTGTTCATAAATTGTAGTTAGTGAAAGCTATTTATTCATCATTCTTCAATGTGTAGCATAAGGTGGAAGAAAACTTGACTTCTCTTCATGCTTTTCATTGCTGTACCTCCATGCAAAGCCTATGCTTAATTACTGTTGTAATAAAATTTGGCAGTTTAAATGTGAGTAATATAAAAAGAACACCGCATTTTATTCTCCATTATGACTATCAAATAACTAGGGTTGGCTTCTCATTCTCTTATTCAGTACAATGAAAGTAACAAAAGATGGAATGCCTGACCTGCTAAAAATATTTCTGTTTAGGCAAGCCAACCCAGACATGTAAAGTTGACATGTTCCCCCCCCTGTAATTTCAACTTAGAATGTATTTTTCAGCTGTTCAATTTATTCATATTTTGAGGTTGTTTTTTAAAGGGTTTTTAACCTTGACTTCTGTTGACAATTTTAATATTTCACATTCTTTGTAAACTGCTTAGAGGTTTTATTTATAATTAAGCAATATATAAACTTTGTCAAATGAATAAAATAAACTTCTATTATTCTGATTTATTAAAACACCCAACTACAGGTATTGCCTTCCTTCATATCCTTAAATATTAATCTCTTGCTTGCCCTGCTACTTGCTTTTTGGTACTTGCTTTTTTAAAATGAAACAATAAGTAGCAGGGCCTAATACCTTTGAGTGATATCCAACAAACACTGTGCATAATGGAACTTCCCGCCTCCTCTTCCCTGCACCCCCCATATGTACTCAGAAGGACTGGGGGAACCCAAGAACAGATTTAGGGGACACATGGAGGGAGAAGAGTGGTTTCTTGAGTGGTACAGATAGGACTCCCACACCACTGTGTAGAATGCAGGAGCGGGGTCTTAGATGTGGACTTAAGAACAAAGAGAATTAATTTGCTTGATCAGATCATAACTTAATTGCACCTTGAATGTTTTCTCGAACTGTGCCAGCAAGGTCCCCCTTAGGTAACTAACAAGGAAGGCACCAGAATGGCTCCTATTCTTTGTTCCTAGCAAGCTAAGCATATCATTTTTGTTCCTAGTACTCAGATTCTTTTTCCTTTTCGATTTTGTGTTTAACCCTAATGATTCTAGTCTTAAAATGAAGGTCTTCTCCTCACACCAACAAACAAGAAAAAAAGGAAAAATAGAAGCACCTTGATGAGGAAAGGCCAAAGTGAGGAAGAGGTGGAGTGCAGTGGGCCCAAAGTAGACTGCTTGTGAGTCCCATTGCTACAGTAGGAATGTGTAGAGCTACCTTATATCAGTCTGACCATGATCACACCCACATCATGCATTTAAAGCACATGGTCTCCCCCCCCCAAGAATCCTCGGAGCTGTAGTTTGTCCCTCATAGCACTTCAATTTTCAGCACCCTTAACAAACTACAGTTCCCAGGATTCTCTGGCAGAAGCCATGTGCTTTAAATGTTTGCTGTGGATGTGACTCTTCAGCCCAGTAGTGAATACTCATACTGACAACAGCTCTTTAAGTTAGGGACAGGGAACATCTTGGCCCCTTTCCAGTCTTGGTTCAACCTGGTTATAGGACTGAATTGGCCTTGGTTGCCCTGATGGATGACCTTTATGAGGAGAAGGACAGGGGGAGTGTGACTCTGTTATTCTTACTTGATCTCTCGCCAGGTTTTGATACCATTGACCATGGTATCCTTCTGGGCTCACTTGGTGAGATGGGTATCGGAGGCACTGTTTTACAGTGGTTCGGATCCTGTCTTCAGGATCATTTTCAGAGAATACCATTGAGTGATTGTCTTTTGGCTGCCTGGCAGTTGTGCTGTGGGGTGCCTTAGGGTACCATCTTGTCTCCCATGTTATTTAACATCTATATGAAGGCCTTGGCAGCGGTCATCAGGAGATTTGGAGTGAGGTGTCAGCAGTATGCTGACGATACCAGCTCTGTTTCTCTCTAACATTTTAATTGGGAGAGGCCATGCAAGCCCCGGACCACTGTCTGGACTTGGTGGTGGGCTGGGTGAGGGCCAATAAACTGAGTCCGAATCCTAGCAAGACGGAGACGCTGTGGGATGGTGATTCCCAAGTTCAGATAATTGGTGAGTTGCCTGCTTTGGATGGGGTTACACTCCCTCTGAAAGAGCAAGTCCATAGTCTGGCGGTGCTCCTGGATCCGTCTTTGTCGCTAGAGGCCCAGGTGACCTCAGTGGCTAGGAGTGCCTTTTAGCAGATTCGGCTGATAAGACAGCTGCGGCCATTTCTGGACTGGGATAGCCTGATCACTGTTGTCCATGCACTGCTAACCTCCAGGCTGGATTGCTGTAATACACTCTATGTGGGGCTACACTTGAGGTTGGTCCAGAAGCTGCAGCTGGTGCAAAATGTGATGGCAAGACTGCTCACCAGAGCAGAGTATCGCCAACATGTCACCTGCTGCTGAAAGAATTGCACAGGCTACGTATTAGCTACTGGGTTCAAGGTTCTAGTTTTGGTGTACAAAGCCTTTGGACCAGGATACCTGAAAGACTGTCTTATCCCTTATATACCCAGTCGTTCACTGCACTCTGCAGGTGAGGGTCTCCTGCAGCTACCATCTTATCAGTTCCTTTCCGCACAACGTAGGAAATGGACCTTTAGTGTAGTGGCACCTACCTTTTGGAATTCCCTCCCGTTAAATATTAGACAGGCGCCATCTCTGTTATATTTTTGGCACCTACTGAAGACCTTCCTCTTTCAACAAGTCTTCTAAGTTGACACCTTATCCCAGCCTGTGTCTGTGTTGGAATTGCTTTTTAATATGTTTTTAAACCTTTTCTTTCTTTTTTAAAAATGTTTTTAAATATTTTAAAAAAATGTTTTCAAAGATATTTTGTTTTAATATATTTTAAAGTCTGTTTTTATTATGTTTTTAATGTGTTTTTCATGCTTTTGTTTGCCGTCCTGGACTCCTACGGGGAGGAAGGGCGGGATATAAATCAAATAATAAATAAGTAAATAAAAACATTTTTTACCCAAGGGCTATATTATTCCCTTGTTAGCAGCCTTCTGGAGGCTACGTTCCCCCAGGGCAAGAAGCCACAAGTGAGTGGAGCAATAGATGTGGTTCAGTAAGCTCTGTTCCCACCACACAACAGTTAAAGATCTGTACACATGGACATCCCACATCTCTCCATCCAGGCAAGCAAGAGGCATTATCAGAGTTCAGTGATACATCCCAGTCAGGCAAAAGCACTTGAGGTGGGTGCCGGGGAGGTGTGCCACCAGGGGAGAGTCCCAAGAGCCAGGTAGAAAAACAACTGTTTCTCTGCCGGCAACTGGTACCTGATGTTTTCTTTTAACTGGGGAGGGACTGAATCTGGGACCCTCTGTGTAAAAAGTATGTTCTTTACCATGCTGTGATCCCTTCTGCACATCTCTC
Organism: Rhineura floridana; assembly: GCF_030035675.1. Classification (NCBI taxonomy): domain Eukaryota; kingdom Metazoa; phylum Chordata; class Lepidosauria; order Squamata; family Rhineuridae; genus Rhineura; species Rhineura floridana. The sequence continues at coordinate 291,368,736 of NC_084480.1, forward strand.
TTGCCTCCGGATTGGAACTGATGGAAAGGGCCATCCCATACACATCAGAGGGCTGCATTTCACCTTCCACTTTGTAATTGCACTTGATTAAAAAAAAAAAAATAAAGATCTGAAATCCTAGGTGCTTTTAAAAAAAATCTTGCAAGTCAGCGATGTGCTTTTCACAAAATGTAATGCTGAATTAAGCTGCCTTTAGTGGAATCTTGAATTTAACAAGGCGTATTGCATAAAAGTAAAACACAGTATGTGGGAGGAATAGCTACGAGCAGCTTCAGCGTTCTGTTTCCTTCATTTGGAACCACGTACGTTGTCGTAACAAACATCAGCTGCGTGAGCCTGTTAGCCAGCTTCTGTGTCAAAAGCTTCAGTGGCGGAAGATAATGAGTAGAGTTCATTCACAACATGTGCAATTTTGCATCTATTCATAACCTCTTCATTGGAGGTAAAAAGTGCTTCCTCTCATTATAGTGTATAGTGTTCAAAAGCAATTTCATTGATAAGGTCTGTGTTTCCGTCATGGTGCGCCTACATATATATGAGTCATCCATCGTTTTTATTATTCTGACTCCTTAAAGTAATGCTGGGATTTTTTAGTATTTTTTTCTTGTTCTTCGTTAGCTCTTCCTTCCCAACATCAGGGTACACTGTCTCCACGTTTGCTGAAATTCAGTGTAGTTTTTAAAGCTATGTTATGCTCATATTAAAGTTGCTCAGTTTAAATTGGATCTGTGTTTGCCACATCTCAAACCAGCTAGATGAAATCACAGGCCATGCTGTCTTTTTGTTCTTCTCTTGGCTCTGGAGATCTGTGATTCTCTTTGCATTAACAGGCGTGATGTTTGCGACAGAGTGGGAAGCTTTGAATATTCACTTGTGCATCAGTGTCTTGGAGGTGGCGCTCACATATGGCAGTGGCAGTAGTATAGATTTTTCTTTTTTTTCTGAAGGTTTTTTCCTAGGGGTACTAAGGAAAAACAAAACGCTTAGTAAATTCTCAGAAAAAATGTATTTTTAGACGTTTTAGCTCAGCTGTAGCTAAATCAGTAGTTAAGCACGATATATGATGGTTTGGGGACACTTTTGCTCTTTCTTCAGTGCTAACGTTTTGAGTAGATTGTAGAGATTGCCTCCAACTTAGATGGCTTTAAAAGGGGGTTAGGCAAATTCATGGAGGATAGGCTATCAGGGGTTAGTAGCCATTATGACTATATACTATCTCCCAGTATTTGAGGTTGTATGCCTCTGGATATCACGGAATCAGAAGAAGGAAACATAGGAACATAGGAAGCTGCCTTATACTTAAGTCAGACCATTGGTTCATCCAGCCCAGTATTGCCTACATTTAGTGGCAGCGCCTGTCCAGGGTTTCAGGCAGGGCTCTCTCCCAGTCCTACCTGGAGATACCAGGGATTAAACCTGGGACCTTCTGAATGCAAAGCAGATGGTCTACCATTGAGCCATGGCCCTTCCTTATTAGACATGTCCTGCTGTTGCGTTTCACATAAATATCTGGTTGGCCACTGTGAAAATGTGAGGATGTTGACTTTGTCTGATCCAGCAGGACTCTTCTTATGAATAGGTTGATAATGGACATCTAGGTTACAACTGGTAGAGCTAGACTGCAAATTAGATCATGTATGGCACATGAATTATAGAAGAGTGCAGTGACTGGACAATTTGCTTTTTAATGGAGTCTGGTTTAGCAATAAAGTTCTTGTAGGTGGACATTTTGTAATACAGTCTGACAAATTGTATTGCCACTTACTAAAGCAGATTCTGCAGGATAGGGAAAATTCAACACATTGATATTCTTCACGTTATAATTAATAAATCATGCTCACATTTATAATTTATGTTTGTATGTTGCAAAGCAGGCCATGTGGAACCTATAAAGTTTCACTGTAAATAGGAAATTTATAAATGGCATTTGATAATTACAGACTTATGGCTCAGTGTTCAGGGTGTGCACTTTTCTGTAATTATGAATGTGTGGTAATTATCAGTTGACTAACTTAATTAAATGACCATCTTCTCCTTTTGTTACATTCTCATTGAAGAATATAAAAGTTCTCATTGGAGAACGTAAAAGGTATCAATATAGCCTTTGCCCTATTAAATTGCTAAGGGATAGCTATCTTCAAGCCTTGGATATCAACATTTTGAAAGACTTTTGTGTTGCATACTTTCATTTATACAAAAGATGGGGAACTTGTGGCCTTCCAAATGTTGTTAGACCACAGTTCCCATAATCCCTGACCACTGGCCATGCTATCTGGGGTTGAAGGGTTCAGGAGTCCAGCAACACCTTGAGGAGTGCAGGTTTTCCATCATTGGTTTATATAGTCATGATGTAGAAGAAGAAGGGAAAGTAATGTGGTGCAAAGAGGTGTACCTTTTTTATGTGCATCTTTTTTTAGTCATCTTCTGGCTCTATGGAAAAAATAGGTAGGTAGACATATGGCTTTCTGCATATATTTCAAAATAGATCAGGATTTAAAAGAAACTAGAATTTAAACAAACTTTCTAGAGATGTTCATCCATTTGTTTCAGCTGCAGTGTATGTAGGAAGGGGTGGGTGGTTCAAGAGAACTTGATTTCTTAGACCACGAACTACCAACCTGTTGAGGCCTTGGGGACACATTGGAAATCTATGAAACTGTTGTGGGCACCACAAAATATGCATTTCACAGAAGAAGAGCTGGTGTTTCTCAGAAATCCCCCCAAAATGCAAAACATGGAATGCCTGCACCCCCAAACCAAATGTAACATAGGCCCAAAGGCACGCAGCATCCTTTTCCCCAAACTACCCAACCAAAAAACCTCCTTCATTAAAAAAATAAAATAACAATTAGAAAGAGCAGCTTTGGTGGGTGCCAAGGAGACATCAATATTTCTGCAAATAAACCTCCAAAATTGGTAAATAGCGGACATTAATCCCTGATGAAGCAGTACTGGAAGCAAGTTCAACGGAGCAAGAATTGAACCAGCACCAAAATGCAGATCCCAACCCAAGCTGTATATACATAGGCTTTCCCTCTGCAGATTTTCACACTGTACATGTGAATGTCACGCAGCAAAGCAAATAATTGTGTGCAGCAAAACTGGTATGTTGTCGGGCTTTGGGCTAGTCAGGGCACCTCTGATGCAGTATGTGAGCAGTTCTGTTGTGAAGGAGACTAAAATGTATGAGGACTCTGTCATTGTGCTTGCAATTGGTTAAACATCCGCCTGCATTTCTAATACAAGGGAAGAAATATACATGCATAAATGAAAAACTGGAGGAAATCAACATCAAACTAATCTAGAATGCGAGACACTAATAGGACAGAAAAGCCCTGCAGTGTTTGGAATAAAAATTCAATGGTAAAGACTCTCCTACTAAGATGAAGAATTACCAGTTCCAAAATAATTAATTCATAAAAGAGAAGCCACAATGTAAGAAGATTATATTAACATGCTTACAGACACAATCCCAATAAACAATGATAGTAAATCCCTGACAAACAGATGTTTTTCAACAAATTGTTCACAAAATTCAGATACATCAAATTTTAGAGGAAAAAAATATAGTCAATCAGATGTAGTTACTAAAGCTGCTCTGGACCGTACTGTCCCCCACCCCCAATCTTCACTTCTGGAAGAAAGATATAAGATGCAGCTTGGAAGTTAATTGTGCTTCAAACTGGTACATAGCCCTTCTGAGGATTCAAATTAAACAGGCACAGCTTTCCTGCACTTACAACGTTGAATGTTTTGGGGAAGCAAATTAATGTTTTCAGGAAGGATAGTGTGTCATCACAAAAACATAGAAAGCTGCCTTATACAGAGTCATACCATTGGCCCATCTTGGAGCAGCAGTTCAGAGTTCCCAGTCTTCCAGTCCTGCCTGGAGACACCTTGAGCTGAACCTGGGACTTTGCGCTGAGCTATGCCACTTCCCCAAAGCTACATAAATGCTGCATCCCAGTTTCTATGTTGACTGTGGCCACCATTTTCCAGCCATTTTGTTAATCATGTCATGCTAATCCACCTTTCCTGCAAGGAGCTCAGAGTGACATTCATGTTTCCCCTCTTTATTCTCACAACAACCCTGTGAGGTAGGTTAGGCTAGGAATTGCTGTCCCAAAGTCACTTAGTCATGGCTGGCCCACCATCACCAAGTGAGCTGAACAGCTGAATAGGGACTTGAACCTAGGTGTCCAATGCTCTAATCTAGGGATTCCCAAACTGTGGTCCATGGATCACCAGTGGTTCACAAGCTTAATTCAGGTGGTCTACAGAATGTCTGTGGATTTGTGCTTTAAGATGGGAGGTGGCACGTGCATCATATTAAATATTCATAGTTATTTTAAATGTATTTTCATTGCTTCTCTTATTCCTTATATTGTATTACAGTTTGAATTCTATGGAATACATTAAAATACAATATATAACAAATAAAAGAAGTAATAAAATACAATTAAAAATCATACAGCATCTAAAACAGTGCATTACAATTGTTACAAGAGGGAGAAAAATAATTAAGTAGTCCACCAAGACCCTCAGCAATTTTGAAGTGGTCCGTGTGTGTGTGTGGGGAAGTGTTTGGGAATTGCTGCACTGCCTCTCACTAAGTTCCTGGCTTTTACGTATTACATAAGGAACAAGACAGGAGATACAGTCTCACTGGCTGCTGTACGGATTTAGAAGGGCTCCTTTGTGGAGGGTTATAAATGTCTGCATTTGAGCAATTTCTGTAAACACTCGTGCATATATCAAATTATATTTATCAAACAGCCTGTGTTACTAAAATTAAATTGTTCGGTTACAGCAGGGGTGGGGAAACTCTGCCCCTTCAGTTACTGTTGAACTACAAGTCCCTTCAACCCCACCAAGCATGGCTAATGGGAGTTGTAGTTCAGCAACATCTGGTGGGCCAAAGGTTCCCACACTTGAGTTACAAGATATCCCCACACTCCGTTCTGCCTCTTGTTACTTCTCCATATCAGGAACCTATCGCTGTTGGTAAATTTGTTCATTACACTTATGTCCTCTTCCAAGCCTTATAATTCTTACATGTCTTCCACCTCCCTCTCATTTACCCTATACATAGGCTTTGCTGCTTCATATTTAAGACTGTGGGTATGTTAGTTGCTTCAAAAGCAGCCGGAATGTTTTTTCTGGCTGCATTTTGAAGCAACACTGTCCTCTGCTAGCCATACCTCTCTTCCCCTGCTGCCTTCAGACTTTTCAGGACTACAAAGCATTGGGCCAATCACTGTCTCTGCCTGAGTCTGCAGCAAAGTGTTTCCATTGGCTACACCTGGAAGTTAAGGGGTCGATCTCCCAATCAGTTGCAAAACCTCCTTGAAGCTGAATTGAAAACAATCTCACTCACTGGAGCTGATCAAACAAGGTTTTAAGAGTAAAAAGGAGTGGAGTTTGACTAGTGTTGTGTGCCCTCATTTTCAGAAAACAGAGGTAGAGACACACAGGAACTGGCACAACGGTTAGTGTGTCTCTACCCTAAAACTAAGAGGTGGAAAATGGGTAGATCGACCAGATGCATGCCTGTATTAAGTATTGATCATCTGTCTTTTATGAGTAAGCCTTACTCAATACACAATAACAGGTTTCTTTTTTTTAAAAAAAGTTCAACAGTTGGAATTAGGATACTAATAAAGTGTAGTATAAAATCTTCCATAAAATGCACAATAATAATAATATTAAAAGAATAATACACATCCCGCCCAAAGATTACGTACACTTTTTCCCCACAGGCTCATCAACCCAAAGGAGCTCAGTAGCACCACAGAGAATCACTCTCAAATAAGCCAATGAAAATAATTGGGCCTTCAAGTTCTTTTTGAAGTCATGAAGTGTAGCAGCATTACAGAGATCAGCAGCTGGCAATGAATTCCAAAGTCATGGAACCACCATGGTGAAAGGCTTTTAAACTAACACTAGAATATATAGGCAACCAATGAAACTGAAGGTTGGAGGATTCAGGACAGACAAAAGAAAGTATTTCTTCACAGAGCTCATAGTTAAACTATGGAATTCATTCCCACAGGACACATTGATGACTTCCAACTTGGATGGCTTTAAAAGAGGATTAGACAGATTCATGGAGGATAAGGCTATCAGTGGCTATTAGCGAGGATGGCTGTGCTCTGCACCAAAAAGGCAGAGGCAGTATGCTTCTGAATACCAGTTGCTAGAAACTGCAGGAGGGAAGAATGCTATTGCACTCATAGAGTCACAGAATAGTAGAGTTGGAAGGGGCCTATAAGGCCATCAAGTCCAACCCCCTGCTCAATGCAGGAAGCCATATCAAAGCATTCCCGACAGGTGGCTGTCCAGCTGCCTCTTGAATGCCTCCATTATTGGAGAGCCCACTATTTCTCTAGGTAATTGGTTCCATTGTCATGTGGCTCTAACAGTTAGGAAGTTTTTCCTGATGTTCAATCGAAATCTGGCTTCCTGCAACTTGAGCCCATTATTCCGTGTCCTGCACTCTGGGACGATGGAGAAGAGATCCCGGCCCTCCTCTGTGTGGCAACCTTTCATGTACTTGAAGAGTGCTATCATATCTCCCCTCAGTCTTCTCTTCTGCAGGCTAAACATGCCCAGTTCTTTCAGTGTCTCCTCATAGGGCTTTGTTTCCAGTCCCCTGATCATCCTTGTTGCCCTCCTCTGAACCCATTCCAGTTTGTCTGCATCCTTATTGAAGTGCGGAGACCAGAACTGGACGCAGTACTCAAGATGAGGCCTAACCAGTGCTGAATAGAGGGGAACTAATACTTCATGCGATTTGGAAACTATAGTTCTGTTAATGCAGCCTAAATTATCATTTGCCTTTTTTGCAGCCACATCATACTGTTGGCCCATATTCAGCAAGTGATCAACAACAATCATGTCCTCCTTGTGGGGTTGCCATAAGCATCTGGTTGGCTGATGTGAGAACAGGATGCTGGACTAGATGGGCCATTTACTTGATGCAATAATCTCTTCTTACTTTCTTAAATACAAGCATGATTTATGAAAGCAAATACAGAAAAAAGTAAATGTATGGCATGGTCCTATAAAGTTGTGTGGAAATAGTTGCAGGCTGCATTCAGCTGCCAGTCATTGATTGTAGAAAAATGAAGGGATGTTTGTACATGTGTGAACTAGGGCCCTTGGATGTGGAATTTTGCTTCTGTTTTTGGTAGATATTAGATCTGTTGTTGCCTAATAGAACCCAGTTCTCTCTGTTGGTAAAAGAGGTAGTCTGGAAATGGGGGGAGGTTGTCACCCCATTGTAATGGTCAGATCACTTCCTGGGGAAGTTTGGGATTATGGCGCCGATCCTCCCCTGTAGGGGTGGTGGACAGATTAAGATGTTCTGTCCCCGGAGGCGAAAGGAATCCAATGGATTCTTGAATGCTTGGGGGGGGGTCTGGTAGAAGGATAGGTGACCCTGTTGAAGCCCTTGTCATGCTATGGAATGACAACATGTGTTGGGCTCTTGATATGGTTGCCCTGAGTGACCTCTGGCATGGTGGAGCCCAGTTTGCACCTTGGTACATCAGTGAACTAAGGGCAGTGAGGCAGGCCAGATGACTGCTAGAGTGCAAGTGATGAAAGATGTGCTGTGAGGCTCACTGGGCTCATGTAAAACAACATAACCGTGTTTACTCTGTGGCACTGAGGGCAGCAAAGAAGGCCTACTTCTCTGCCTCCGTCATATCCTCAAGTAGCTGTCCAGTGGAGCTTTTTTGCATTGTCCAGAGTCAGTTAACATCTATTCCAGGAAACTGAGTTTTAGACCCTTCGGAAGCATACTGTAAAGGCACTTCAAGGGTAAAGTTTCTCACCTCTGTAGCAATCTTGATGCCCCATCCACATCTACTGTAGTCCCCAGTGGGGTGTCCAGTACAACATCTGCTGTAATTTACTGAGATTAGTTGAAGTTGATGCAGCCTGATGACGTGGACAAGGTGCTTGCAATGATGCAGCCAGCTACTTGTCCTCTCATCACTTGCCCTTTTTGGCTTATTAAAGCTTGCTGAAGGGGCTTGACTGAGTGGATCCAGGTGTGGTCTTTGAGGGAGGAAGTGGTTCCCGTGCCCTGAAAGAGGCAGTGATCTGACTGTTCCTGAAAAAGCACACCCTGGACCCATTAGTTCATGACAACCACCGCCCGGTCACAAATACTCCTTTTGTAGGGAAAGTGATTGCGAGGGTTGTGGCGATGAAACAGATTATCTCCACCCATTCTAACC